>NW_007727336.1:311388-312468 GCF_000696425.1 Galeopterus variegatus | reverse complement strand
CGCGACACTGAGGGTTGCGATCCGTTGCCGGACACGAAAAAAGACAAAAAAAAAAAAAGATTTCCCTTCTGCTGCAGCTACAGCCAGTACATTGCAATGGAGCACAAAATAGAGCTTCATGTGCATGAGGAATAAAATCACACAGACAGGGTGAAGGTTGATTTGGGTCCACAAAATGAATCAGACTCGGGCGCTGCCGACAGCTTGCTTCCACTCGTTTTTTCAGTCCATATTTATGGAGTGTGTGTGATCTGTCAATCACGCTGCTGAGCACTTGGATGAATTGTCTGCTTTCATTGTTTTCTCTCTTTAAGGTAGGAATTATTGGCATTCTCCATCTGCAGGGGAGGGAGCTGAGGCACAGAGAGCCTGAGTAACTTGCCCAAGGTCGAATAGCTAGTAAAGAGCAGATGGGGCAAAATGCAGGTCTGCCTAGTTCCCAAACCCATGCCTCCACCATGAACAGATAACACGTTTGGGAAGGTTGAAATGATGAAGAATTTATTACAGGAGAGCAATTGGTTAAGACTGAAGTAAGGGATTGACATTTGAGCTGAACTTCGAAAGATGCATAGGAAGGCTGAAAGGACAGGGGACAGAGCAAAGAGGCTCAGGCAGAAGGCCTCAGTTCCTCCTGTGGCTGACACCACCCCCTCCTGCAACACCTCCCCAAATAAGACCGCCTGTCTTGGGATCCTGGAGAGCAGCCATTAGAAGGCACAAAAGCAGACTGTGGCCAGCTGGTGAGAAACAAGGGACTTCCGTGGCTTTCCAGAAGCCCAACTGTTTAAACTTGGGGTCAAGAATCAAATTATTCTTCAAAATGATTGCCACATAATATCTGTTAAATTTCTTTTTAATTTGTACATTGCTTTTCACCTCACTGAAGCAGAAACTTTTTTACATTGTAGGTGTTTAACAAATGTTTGATTAATTTAATTGCATTCAAAGTAGATGTTTAAATGAGAAGAAAAATGCATCAGATTATACCACTATTTTTGTTCTGCCTGGTCTCTCTGCCAGCCCTACCACCAGTGGATCTTTTTTTTTTTTTTTTTTTTTTTTTTTTTTTTTTTTTTT
>NW_007727336.1:306524-310437 GCF_000696425.1 Galeopterus variegatus | reverse complement strand
GCTCAGCCAGTGAGCGGGAACCGGTCTGTATGTGGGATCCGAACCCTCGGCGGGAGTGCCACCGCGCTCCCAAGCAGCGCACTGTAGTAGTGCACCACCGGGCCGGCCCCCACCAGTGGATCTTAACATCGAGTCTCCAAGATTTTGGGTGGCAGTCAGAATTACACTGGTTTCTTTTCTTTCTGTTAAGCACCAGCAGTTTTGTTGGAAAAACGTATTTGAACCTTATCTCAGGGGTAGGATATAAGGCTGGGCACTTCTCAAACCCTGCAGTGTAGTTGCCGAATCAGAAATGGCCCAGTGATTTAAAGTCTTCCATGCTCTTTGAACTGTTTTAGAGGATTCAAGTTTTCAAGGCTCCCAAAGCTCTGGAGCCTGGGGGACACAGGGTGGAGGTTTTGCTGGCCGTGCAAAAACAGGGCTGCTTGGAGTTCTGGTATTTGGTTGTATTCAGGCATTTCTGGAGTGTGTGACAGCTTTACCAGCCGCATGGGTATCCTGGCATTTCAGAATCCTGAGCCAGGGAGCCACCCCATTGCCCTTGACATTTAGTTAAAATTTCAGCCAGTTTGAAAGCAAGTCTCAAATGTACTTCTTCACAGGACATCACATGTGCCTCCACATGTGGCGTTACTCTTTTCTCCAGTGGATTCAAGTTGTTACTGCACAAGCTCATAAATACTCCAACATTTACTTCATTTTCTTTTTTGGTTTTAAAACACGAAGGGTGACTTATATATTATTTCATTTTATTTTCACTTCCACAGCTGCCCAATAAAAAATTCAAGTAAGACCCAAAAGCCTGAGATCATCCAGATGCTAATAAACGATATCAACATCCTAGGTCCTGGGGGAAAATGTATCTCAGCATTAATAATCTACTTTTTCTGTGGATCACAATGTTGACTTTCAAAATGGTTTTAGCTCTTTTTCTCAATGATTTTTAAAAAGAAAAAAATCATAAATTTCTATCCTGTCTTAATGAGTTAAGTACACTACGTGAAGGCCTTTATCTGTGGGACACAGAGAATACATTTTCACATAACCCAGAGTGTGAAGGCAGACAGTGCCAGCTTCCTGGTGGTTTGTGCAAGGCTGGGGCAGCTGTGAATAAAACCATTGGTAATAGTGTGCTTGCCAGTTTGTGAATATTAAGCTTTATGTTAAGAGAGAGACAGATATCCTGTTTATGATGGACATAGTACTTCAAATGGAGAAATTAGGTTGTTCCAATCCAGCTGGGAAATCTATCACAAGTAGGATTTTAGATCTTTATCAAAGACATCTCCTAATATCTACTCTTTTCCTTCACAAGATCTGGAAATTAGCACCTGCTGGTGTCTTGTGCTGTCTGTGGGACCCATGTTTGGTGCCATTCTTCAGACAAGCCACAACTTACATATGGAGGGGGTGGGGACATTTGACAACTACTTCCAGATCAGAGAGAAATAGCTGAACACCATAAACTACTCCAGAAAGAAATAAGATTAATGAAAAGCTGTCACTCCAGGTAAGGGAGGTCTTGGATTCATGTCAGAAGAGGAAGAGAAAGTTGTGTGTCTTTGGGAATCTGTCAATCACTGGAGGAAGGTGTTCTGGAAGAAATGCATCTCCCTGCCGCATCAGTCTGTCAGAACGGGAGACGAGCCCCTGGGTGGTCACAACGTCAGGGTCGCAGGTAAACTCATTTCCCGTACCTCACAAGTATAGCACCAACCCCAGATGGGAGTAGTTGAGAAACACTGATTATTAGCAAAATTTTTAAAAAGGATGAGGATGAAGAATTTCTAAGGTCTTTAAATTTCCCCATTGACTTTCTTCATTATTTGGATTTCCTAAGGTTCAGCATAGAACATAAATGAAACAGGAATATTGGAGAAGAATAGTTACTTTTATTTTTTGCTCTTACTCCAAATATATTAGACTTTTGTTGTTGTTTTGGCCTCCCGTCAGTATTTTTCACTACCCCTTTCCATAATGCTGCATCCCGTATGGGGGAATGCACATGGCACTTTCCCCACTATTAACCTCTAGGACACTTTCTCAACTACAAAAAGGAACTAAGATACTTTTTTAAAGAAAACAGTGAAAGTCCATCTTCCCTATCTTTACTAAATAGCCCAGGCTATTTAATGAGCCTTCAGGTTAACCAGAAAAACACTCAGATTGTGGGTGAGGAGACCCACTGGGTCAATTCTTAAGTCTCAGGAGAGTCAGGAAAGATAGATCTCCCCACAATCATTCCACTGGGTAGCCAGTGTTCACCTGATAACATCAACTGAGTGGAGAGGTACCTTTTGGAATAAGATGAGGGACACCAGGCAGGCCAGCGGTCCACAAAAGTCTCTCCCTTCTGATCTCTTCTGGGTTCCAAAATGTTAGCACTGGCGCTCTGGCCTTTTCAACAGCAATGCACATGTGTTTGATGAACATTCACTGAATAATGGCTACATGCCAGGCACTGCAAGATCTTGATGGGGAAGGGCCCTCAGTGGAACAAACAAGAGCTAAAAGATTAGAGGAGGAGGAAGAACTTCCATCTGGAGTGGCCTGGGAGGATGACATAGTGATTGATCGGGACTGAAACGGATGAATAAGGAAGGGCAAGGGAAATTCTAAGAGGAGAGATGTGTGTAAGTGCAGGGAAGGACGGAATAAACACGTGTGAGACCAGCTCACGAACAGCCTGGGTAGCAGACTGATCAGGTAGTGGCTGGATATCCTCGAGCCCATGGAGGTCAGAGCTGGGCTTAAGGAAGACAAAGGTGGAGTGGAAGGAATGGAGAGGAGTCACAGGTAGGAAAATCGGTTAAGAGATTCCTGTAAAAATCTACCAGAAACACAGAGGATGGGAAGGAGCCCACACTAGGGTTGCAACTGAAGGATTGGGGAGGGTTGTGATGGTTGGTGGGAGAAGGGCTGGTGGAAGGATGTGCACAGCAGAGACGAGACGTTCAGTTGCAGACACACTGGGTAGGACGTGCTCGCAGAGCTTCCCAGTGAAAATGGACCATCCAATTGGTGGATGAAAATAAGAACCCGGAGCCCAGGAGAACTGAAGATAGGGAGGATCCAACAGGAGCTGGTGGGCAGAGGCCAATGAAATGGGTTCAGGGAGCGGGTGCTTCATCCTGAAGTCTCCCATTTATGGAGGAGATAACCCTAGAAGGAATGCATTTAAGTTAGTCCTGGCCACTAGCCTAGACTCTCTTAGGGACCCCTTGAAGGTCCTGCCAATAAATCCATGAGCAACATGGGTAGCCTTAAATACGGCAAGCTAAGTCCGGAGCCTAGGTTCCTGCTAAGGGAGAACAGAGATGAATGGGTTAGATTGGAACCATGGATAGGATAAGGGTACAGCGGACTTCTGTCAAGGCCTAGGGTGGGCATGGGGGCAGAGGGAGATCCTCCTGCAGAGGTGGGAAGGGCTGTGTGATTGCCTATGTCTTATTCTCCTTGTTATGTCTGTTCTTAGTAGCTAAGTAACCTTGAGCAAGTAGCTTGGTGTCTCTGGTCCTATGTGTCCTCATCTGTGCTATGGGAATTATATATCGTAGACAAGGCCAAATGACATAATGTATGTGCAAGTTCCTTGAAAATTGTCAGTCACTATGTAGATCCTGGTTGTGGTGTAATATGTGTGAAGTTCTCTCTTACCCCTGAGAAATTAAAGAAAATAAAACAATCCTACGGTAAATGAGCTTCTTTATGGGATGATGGAGATGAGCAGGTATTTTTGCTTTCCTTCCCACCCCCACCTTTTTTAGATGGTCCACCAAATTTTTTTCTTTAGCCCACCTTCCCTATTTGTAGTATTAGACTAACAAACCAGCCCACAGAGTTTGGGCACCGGTCCACACTAGCCAGCAAGTCCCCACCCAGCTTCCCCACAGAGACCTCCTGTTCCCCTGAG
>NW_007727336.1:305786-306428 GCF_000696425.1 Galeopterus variegatus | reverse complement strand
GGATGAGCAGGTATTTGCTTTCCTTCCCACCCCCACCTTTTTTAGATGGTCCACCAAATTTTTTTCTTTAGCCCACCTTCCCTATTTGTAGTATTAGACTAACAAACCAGCCCACAGAGTTTGGGCACCGGTCCACACTAGCCAGCAAGTCCCCACCCAGCTTCCCCACAGAGACCTCCTGTTCCCCTGAGCTGGTTCATGGGTGAGTGAGGCTCAGCCCTGAGAACAGCAGTGTCCCTGCATCGTTGGTGGAGGGGTCAGGAATGCGAGATGGGATGCAACAGAGAGAAAAGGCTGGGGTTTGGTTGTGCCGAGGGAATTAACAGGTCAGTGCCTTTCAACACGTGATTGCAAATTTTACCTTAATTCAACTCTATCCCACAACACCTTAACACAGTGCTTGTAGTTAATGAGTATTTGTCAAATTAATGAAAAGAGGAAATAAGTAAGAGAGAATCCTGATCCCACCCTGTGCAACTTTTCTACTGGTGACAAAACAGTTCCAGGTGACTAAGAGAACTTAGTCAACAGCAAACAGTGAGGGGCCCCCTGTTGCCAGGGTCAACATTAAGAGCAGTGAGGGGGCACTAAAGAGTCACTGTTAAGAGACATTCTAAATGCTCGGGATGGGAGAGGTGAGTT
>NW_007727336.1:302097-304344 GCF_000696425.1 Galeopterus variegatus | reverse complement strand
TTTTTTTTTTTTTTTATGTTTTAGGTCCTCCTGGCCCCAGGGGTCCGAAAGGTGACAGAGGACCCCAGGGACCCCCTGGTCCAACTGGCAACAAGGGACAGAAAGGAGAGAAGGGGGAGCCTGGTCCACCTGGCCCTGCCGGTGAGAGAGGCCCAACTGGGCCTGCTGGCCCCCCTGGAGAGCGTGGCAGCAAAGGCTCCAAAGGCTCGCAGGGCCCCAAAGGCTCCCGAGGGTCCCCTGGGAAGCCCGGCCCTCAAGGCCCAAGTGGGGACCCAGGCCCCCAGGGCCCACCAGGCAAGGATGGACTTCCTGGCCCCCAGGGCCCTCCTGGCTTCCAGGGACTACAGGGCACTGTAGGGGAGCCTGGAGTGCCAGGACCACGGGGATTGCCAGGCTTGCCCGGGGTGCCAGGCATGCCGGGCCCCAAGGGTCCCCCAGGGCCCCCAGGCCCATCAGGGGCAGTAGTGCCCCTGGCTCTGCAGAACGAGCCAACCTCGGCACCAGAAGCCAATGGTAAGTCTGAGCCCTTCCTCCTAATGGGGTGTGGGCAGTGTGTGGGCTGGTATCTGGGCCAGCCCTGTGTGCCCCCCATTTTATTTGGCCTTGAAAGCATCCTGGGGGGGCGGGGCCTGATGCTGTCACAGGCCTGTGTACCAGGTTGTGTCACCAGGCACATGAGTTTCTCTCCAAACATGATCAGGTTCTCTAGTGCTTGTTTATTTAGAGGAGTCGGGCCCTCAGAAGACAAAGGGCTCCCAAACCCTGCCCTGTCCTGTCCTCAGCTCCTACTCTTCACCCTGGGGAAAGACAATTCCCTCGGATAACTACATCAACATGCAGATGGAACTTTCTGTTATGCATGCCTGGATTTAATTTCTCCTTGGGAAGGTGCAAGAGTGTCTTCTAGTCATTTGATAATTAAACCTTTGGCAAAACTCTCATGTTTGATTAGCAACCAAGCCTATTTTTCTCTCCTTACCCAACCTCAATTCCACCTGATTTCCTCCTAGAAGATTCAGGTTATCTTTGTTGCTCTGTGGCCTGGTTTNCCAAGCCTATTTTTCTCTCCTTACCCAACCTCAATTCCACCTGATTTCCTCCTAGAAGATTCAGGTTATCTTTGTTGCTCTGTGGCCTGGTTTTGGTTCTGGGTTCTCACATCCAGTTGTTTATACGTTCCATGTGATTCCAGACAGACGTTGAACATCTGTTGCTGGCCTGCTTTTTGTTGTTGTTTCAGTTATTTCTGTCATTGTAAAGACTAATCCAGATGCAGAGGAACAAAGACCCAGTCACAGATATTTTCCAGATCATGTGGATTTAACTACTGTGCGCCCTGCTGTCCACGTCTCTGGATTAGTCCTTGCTCTGAGCATGTCGTGGACATCAGCCACGACATACTGGGGCTGCACCTGGCAGGGCCATCATTTTGGTGTCTTAAACATAGCTGAAGAAAGGCAGAGTGCTTTCCGGGATTTTTTAATTAATGTTTTACACCTCTGCGTTCCCAGGCTGCCCACCTCACTGGAAGAACTTCACAGACAAATGCTACTATTTTTTGGTTAAAAAAGAAATTTTTGAGGATGCAAAACTTTTCTGTGAAGACAAATCTTCACATCTCGTTTTCATAAACACAAGGGAGGAACAGGTATGTTTGCCACATACTTGGTTGGGAAAAACTATAATTTAAGGATAGTTTCCATCTGGAAATTGCATGCTTGTTGGGGATTCAAAGATACAAAGAATTCATAGTCACATAAACATGGAAGATCTGGGCTTTATCCAGTGACTAGAAGCATTCATGGCGTTGGAATTTCGTCCCCACACTTCCACCTGGAAGATAATGCTTATTGAGCCTGGAGATGTGCAGCTTCTCCCAGTGGCTTACGGGAGCATCGTAATGCAGGGGAGAAGCTTGAGGGCTGCCACCAGGCCCCTGAGAAGAGAGCAACAGAGGCATGAGCACCGTGGGGGTGGGCAGAGGTGTAAGGCACCAGGCATGTGGCCCCAGAGGGGTTAGGAAGAGAGAGAAGACTAAGGGGGACATGATCATGACAGTGACCACTCGTTAGACCGCTGCTATGTGCCAGGCACAGTATGAGATATCTCCTTTAAACCTCACAATGATCCTAGAACATAGGTATTATTATCCCCATTGTACAGATAAGAAAACTGAGGCCCAGCAAGGTTTTTTTTTTTGTCTTTTGTCTTTTTTTCCATGTCCGGCAACGGATCGCAACCCTCAGT
>NW_007727336.1:297902-301762 GCF_000696425.1 Galeopterus variegatus | reverse complement strand
AGGGGGACATGATCATGACAGTGACCACTCGTTAGACCGCTGCTATGTGCCAGGCACAGTACGAGATATCTCCTTTAAACCTCACAATGATCCTAGAACATAGGTATTATTATCCCCATTGTACAGATAAGAAAACTGAGGCCCAGCAAGGTTTAAGTGACTTACTTATGGCCCGACAAGTAAATGCAGAGCTGAGACTGAAACTGAAGTCTTTCTAGCAACACCGCCCTTTCTTTGGTGCCACACCGTTGCAGTGGCCACATTTCTTTTCACTGTCTCCAGGAGACACAGCTAGAAACTGAAGTCTTTCTAGCAACACCGCCCTTTCTTTGGTGCCACACCGTTGCAGTGGCCACCTTTCTTTTCCCTGTCTCCAGCAGACACAGCTTTGAACACAGATGTGTCCCATAGTAATGGACTGGGAATGAGCATATGGAGGACAGTGGTCAGGTGTCCAAGCTTTAGAATAGACAGACCTGGGCCCGATCTAGCTCAGCCCCTTCTTATGTTTATTACATAGGTTGATGTAAAGGCTTCAAGACATGCTGCACATGGGTGCTGGCCCAGAGGATGAGCTCAGTAATGCCCAGGCCGTTACTATTGTTAGAGCATAGGAGGGGTGGGAGATTGAGTCGAGGGGAATTCATGTTTTATTGGAAGAGCATCACTTTAACATCACTTGTAAACTTGTCAGAAGAAAAAGAAGTCAAAGCCCCCAAAACAGTGCAAAACAGAAACAAGTGTAACAAAAAAGAGGGCAGCCAGAGCGGTGTGCAAGTCCTGGTGAACATCCTCTTTACGTTGTTCTTTTTTTTCAAATGTTAAAAAGATAAATAAAAAGCTGCTCCGACATCTGTTCCAAGAAATAGTGATGCACCACCGATTTATTTTTCAGCAATGGATAAAAAAGCAGATAATAGGGAGTGATAGCTACTGGATTGGCCTCACGGACTCGGAGCATGAAAATGAATGGAGGTGGCTGGATGGGACGTCTCCGGACTACAAGTGAGTGCTCAGAAACTTCCAGATCGGTGGTCAGACTCTCACTGTTCTGTTTCACCTCTTGCCTGACTCCCTACGTTTTCTTTCTTAGTGACCTTATGTCCTGGACACTCCTCTCAAACTGAGACTCCTGGTACCCATTGCATATTTGCACTAGCGGACCTGTGGTTGACAACCCATGAGCTGTCAAGTGGGGTTTCTTTCTTCTTTTCATGGAGTGAAGTTTTTTCATTTCTAAGAAAAATATCATGAGATTCATAAAACTACTCAGTGTGGTACTTCTGGCCGAGTCATTTTCTTTAAATGCTGCAAAAGATGACGAAGCCCAGACACCCTCAGGCACATTCAGTGCTTATCCCAGACGTGCTCCTGAGGACTGGGGAGCTCTCTTCAGGATAACACCATCAGTGCCCCGAACCCCCACTGGGCTTCTGGCCAGAGTGTGATTATAAATTACAAGTTTATTACTCTGCTACACACGGGAAGTTGCGTTTGTGGGATACCCATCCCCTAAAGATTTGAAGAATCCCTGTAAGTCAGATGTGACCTGAGTTTTATAAAAGTGGCAACAAAGAATGGAAGCACTTTGCAGTAACTCCTCAGACCTGCTAGGGGCACAGAAGTCTGCAGAGCCTCATCCTAACCCTGGGGTGTCTGCTCCTTCCTTTAGGCTACCCAGGGCTCTAACAATGACTGAATTATACCAATTTGAATTTCACTTCTCCCTACTCTAATGAATGTGAAAATATGCAACAAACTGTACTAAATGGAGAAGAATTTCTAAAAATCCACCTCTGAGTAAGTAAGCTTTAGTTTGCTGGACACAGAGAAGCCAGGCCCTGCAGAGAGAGACTCCATCAGGCACTAGAGCATCACGTCATCGAGAGTACAGAGACCCACTGGGACTATTCAGTCCCGGGAGAGGAGAAAACGAGGGTGTTTCAGGTCTAAGATAGTCTCACGGGTCCTGAGGCACAGATCTATACCAGCTGAGGAGAGGGGCATAGGGTCAGAGGTGGTAGGGAGGCCAGAAACAGTTTTTAAAATGTTCCTGCATGTGTGTACCTGTGCACGTGGGTAGACAGGCTGCTTTATACTTTTAAATCCTCCATGGGAAGAGCATGATTAGAAGACATAAGTGGAAACCAGAATAAGGCCATCTCCTTTTACAAAAAAATTGCAGCCAAATGTTGAAGTGGAACATTTGAAGATTTTCAGTCTGCTGCAAAGGTGAGCCTCAGACTGCCCCCCAGGACAGTGGGTACCTGGCTGCTGGCCTGTCGTATACCCTGTCTGGTCTTCCTTGTCTGCACTTGGGAGACTGAAAACCATTCTGGGAGACTAAGACAGGAGCAGTGGAGGGCTGGATGTGGGAATGGGAGGCAGAGATTGTTAAAGGAAAGACAAATCTGTTCCTTTAACAGTCAAGAGTGCCAGGATCTTTTTTTTTTTCAGTGGAGTTGGGGGGAGGAAAAAAAAATCCATTTCCTCCACTTTTCTCACTGCCATAAATGCAAAAAAGGTCTGGGTTAGACTTACTAAGAAATTCAATCTTAAGCGTTCCTTCAAGAAAAAACTGGATTGGCCCATATGGAACGGATTGAGCTGTAACATATTGTCCATACCAGCTCTCCCAAGGAGAAACTCTTCTCTTCCCTGGGCTCTAGCAAGAATTGTGTCGTTTGTGAGCAGTACGCCAGCGTGGGTACCTGGGACCTGAGAAGGATGATGTCACCAGACACCTTACTGGGAACTCTGTCCCCAGCCACAGCCACCCTGGAGCCTCCTGCAAGCTGCGGCGTCTGCACCCCAGCCACAGCACAGACTGTGCTGCTCGTTTTCTACCCAGAGGAATATACACACGTGTAAAGATCCCCAGGATCAAATTTTAAAAGAAAGAATAAATTAGGCCGACATATTATGCGGTCTCAATAACCAAAGGCTAATTTAATTTGACATATAATAATAAACATTGTACAAACTAGAAAAAGAGCCAGTGCAGTGGGAGAGGGCACACGTGCTCTGGAGTCAGTGAGGTCTGGGTTCCGGGCCTTGACCCGGCACTCGAAGCTTCGAAACCTCATGTGAGTTACTCAACCAGGTAAACTCTCCATGTCCCCATTTATAAAATGAATTTTACGAAAGTGCCTATGTCAGTATTGTGAAAATGATATAACATATATATAAAACATTTACTACAGAGTTTGCCACATGGAAAGTGCTTGAGAAATATTACCTGCTAATTGTATTATTACTACTATCGTTATAATCATAGTTATTTTTATACTAGTTGATAACTGCAGTATAATTCTACCTAGAACGTATATGCATTACAGGACCCTGATTGAGATGCCACACACAGTATCTCACTCGAGTCTCACATGTTTGTGAAGAAAACAAGAAAAATGTTCTCTGTCGTGAGCCTGAGAGTGGGGACTGGGCTTCAGGCTGTCAGGGGTGTCCCACCAGTGTAAACCACCCCAAATACTTCTCCATTTATTCAGAGTCATCTGTACCCTTCTTTTTGCTTCTGTGGCCTCCAAGCATTGGTCTATCCAGCTCCCTTTCTCCTGCCACCAGCAATGATTTCCAGACCTGGAGATCATAAGAGACTACGATGAACAAGTGTACACCAAGAAATTGGATAACCTAGAAGAGAGGGATAGATTCCTAGAAACATACAACCTCCATGCACATGTTACGATGAACAAGTGTACACCAAGAAATTGGATAACCTAGAAGAGAGGGATAGATTCCTAGACACATACAACCTCCATGCACATGTAAAAATCCCCAGGATCGGGCCAGCCCGGTGGCGCACTGGATAGTGCACCGCTTGGGAAGCGCGGCGGCGCTCC
>NW_007727336.1:289151-296753 GCF_000696425.1 Galeopterus variegatus | reverse complement strand
AAAAATCCCCAGGATCAAATTTTAAAAGGAAGAATAAATTAGGCAGACATATTTATCAAGAAGAAATAAAAAGCCTGAACAGACCAATAACAAACAAGGAGAATGAAGTAGTAATCAAAAACCTCCCAGCAGAGGGAAGCCCAGGACCAGATGGTTTCACGGCTGAATTCTACCAGACATTCAAAGAATTAATACCAATCCTTCTTAAACTCTCCCAAAAAAGAGAAGTAGAAGGACCTGGCACCACTCCCTAGGCTACAGAAGAATGAGGCCCCACAGCTTTCCTCCCACCCTTTTGCCCCAGCACACACACAGCTCTTCTGAAATTGTTTAAGGGTTTTGTGGTTACTGTTAAAGAGGAAATAGACAAGGGATCAAAGGCTCTCTCCTCTGCCTCTCGGCCTCACTGTATTTTTTATACCGAGACCTGGCTGAGAAAGACGGTGCTGGCATCAACAAACAAGAAGCAATGGAGAGATGTAATAGATGCCAAAGACTTGGGGCACACACAGACCTGGACTCAGGTTTATTTCCCATAAAACAGACAACCTGACCACTGAATCCTATGGCTGTTTCTGCACCAGAACAGGACAGGGCCAGCTGGGGAAGAGGACGGCATGAGACACAACCTGCCATGGCCCAGGACAGTGCCAGACAGGTCCACACACCAAGACAATTTCAAAAAAAGACCGGAGGGCCCCCATAGATTGTCAAGATTTTGTTTGCCAATTAAGGACATGGTTTTTAAAAATCACCTATCAGGGCCGGCCCGGTGGCACATTGCTACAGTGCGCCGCTTGGGAGCGCAGTGGCGCTCCCGCCGAGGGTTCGGATCCCACATGCAGACCGGTTCCCGCTCACTGGCTGAGCGAGGTGTGGGAGCAACACCGAGGGTTGCGATCCCGTTGCCGGTCCCGGTCCGGTACGGGCGCGACCCTGAGGGTTGCGATCCATTGCCGGACACGAAAAAAAAAATAAATAAAATAAAAAATAAAATAAATAAATAAATAAAAATCACCTATCAGCAAATCTCAGCGTTAAAAAAAAATAAGCGTACAGTCCAAGGAAAGACAGCCGGCCACCTTACATGTGCACATACATACACCCATACACACACTCACACACACCACACACGCACGTTGCCTTATTTTCCTCATTTCACCACAGACCAGTGAGAACATCATCCTTGGCCAGCACCCGCCCCTGACTAGGGACTGGGATTCATTTGCCCACAGTGCTGTGAAAGCACTCGGTGAATTATCCTGGAGCATCCCCTGTCAGTCGCCCTCTGTGCTGGGCTGCAGGATCTTTTCCAGAGTGTGGGGTTGGACTCATGTGAAAAAGGCCGATTTCCAGGCCATGTCACAATCAAGGGGACGTACCACCCCTAACTGTGGACGCAGCAAAGAGCAGGGCTTCAGCAGAGATTGCAGTCTTCTCCTCTCTGCAACTGACAGAACAAGGAGATAGAAAAATGAATTGGGATAAAGTAGACACTCTCAACTAACTTGACTTAATTGATATCTAACATTTCACGCAACTGCAAATACACATTCTTTTCAAATGTATATAGTATATTCACCAAGATAAACTATATGCTGGGCCACAAAACAAGTCTCAATAAATTTTAAAGAATTGGAGCTATACAGAGTACATTTTCTTCTCTCTCTTTTTTTTTTTTTAAAAGATGACTGGTAAGGGGATCTTAACCCTTGGTGTTGTCAGCACCACGCTCTCCCAAGTGAGCCCCGGGCCGGCCCTCAGAGTACATTATCTAACCAAAAAAAATTAAATTAGAAATTGATAACAAAGATGTATGTGCATGTAAAATCCCAAATATTTGAAAATCAAATGACACATTTCTAAAAAACCCATGGATCAAAGAAGAAATCATAAAGGATATTTAAAATATTTCAAAGAAAACAAAAACATATCAAAATTTGTGGGACATAGCTAAAACAGTGTGTAGAGGAATAGTTATAGCTTTAAAATGTGTGCATTAGAAACATTTTTTAAAGGTTGAAAGTCGATGATCTAAGCTTCCACTTTACAAGGGTAGAAAAAGAAGAGAAATTAATCTCTAAGTAGAAGGAAAGAAAGAATAAAGACCAGAAAGCAATGAAATAGAAAACAGACAAATAATAGGTTTGGTGAAATCAGGAGCTTGTCAAAGCTGACCTTTCTTTTTACTCATGATGGAATAAACATAGGTGTGTCATTTGACAGATTGTCACTGTTAATGGAAGCTTCCTGGGGGAATCGGATACTTAGAGGATATAGGTCCTGCCCACCTGCTGAGAGCAGAACTCTAAGGTAGCTTTTTAAGGACCTGCTTTTAATTGCCCACCTTAGATCACCAGAGATGTGACAGTGTTCCGGCAAGTTTCCCAGAACACACTTGAATCTCCTTTCACGTCATTTGGTGGGAGTATGCTGTCAAGTTATGAGTAACCGCTTTCATCTTGACATCACACCTATAAAACGCAGGTTGTCTTTCTGTCCATGCAGACTGCTCCATATAAAATCACATATCATGTTTTTGGAATATAGAACTGTAGAATAGTGGGGAGCATCTTTTAATTCAGCAATCACCCACGCTGGTCCACACTGCATATCTGCACCAGAGTGGCGCTGGCTCAGGCCGCCAGAGAGGAGTCTTCCACAATGTAGACCCTTGTGGGAGAAAATTCTGCTGCAGAGAAACACTTCTCACTGTTAAGATTTTCCTGCTTTGAGGCCAGGCGCTTACCAGCAGAAGCTTCTTGGCCACGAAGTCTTGTCATTCTTGTGACCGATGAGAAAATACTAAGTTGTGAGGTTGGCAGGGTCTATTCTCAGTATTAAGACTATGTAGTCCGCCTCCATTAGGATGACCCCCAAATCCTGTGAGAGAGCTCCCCACCCACTAGCTGGTGTGTTGTGTGTGTTTCCAGCTCACTGGAACAGTCAGTCCAAGCGTTTCCAAGGCTCCTGGTGTATTTACAGCTGCTCCAAGTATGTGTGCATGTTGCTACCCAATCACTTCTATGACGTGTGTATCATAATATGGGATTTAGGATTTTCAGCCCACGCTTCAGTCACTTCTTCTTTCCAGGATCTACCTGTGAATGAGGTTAAGGTTCTATTTAGGCTTTTCATTCTTCTCCAGAATATATACATTGTTTATCTGACATGTTCTCTTCTGTTTTATTGTAAGCATGCAGACTGAGGGGTTTTGCCACAGGTATCTCCCTGTGATTTTAGCTTTTCCAAAAAGATGCTTTGAGACTCTGGGTGCTCAGTCTACAAGACACATTGCCCCTGCAGCCTGGCTTCGGACTGCCCCACCTCCCATCTGTTCTGGCCCATCTCTGCCACCTCCGCTCATGCCACAGAACTGCATTCTGCTTTATTCCTAAGGGAAGACATAAGCACTGTATGTGAAGAATTCCAGTGATCTGGAAAAACAAATGGAGAAAGGTGATAAAGTAACCGTCTCCTTTCTTATCGCTTGGTTATCTTTCTCTCTAGTCGATAAGTCCCTTTTATCTACTTAACTTAAAATGACTTAAAAGGACATGCAAGGGGAAAATACTAAGCAGGCCTCCTAAATCCAGGGAGTCATATATATACAGTTTCCCAATTGAGAAATCAAAAATATCAAATGTCTCACTATTATACATTTGGGAATCATAGATCTCGAATTCTGTAAACAAAATTGGAATAGAACCCATCACATTACTGGCAGAAATAAACAAAATATATAGTAAAATCAGACCACTCAGCATCACTGACATTTCCAGAGGAGCCCTGCAGGGTGAGCAGAAATACACAAAAAAAGCATACGTGAAAGTAAACTGTTTTTCCTTCCAAATGCATTTCTGTCTGGCATCACTNTACAGTCCAAGGAAAGACAGCCGGCCACCTTACATGTGCACATACATACACCCATACACACACTCACACACACCACACACGCACGTTGCCTTATTTTCCTCATTTCACCACAGACCAGTGAGAACATCATCCTTGGCCAGCACCCGCCCCTGACTAGGGACTGGGATTCATTTGCCCACAGTGCTGTGAAAGCACTCGGTGAATTATCCTGGAGCATCCCCTGTCAGTCGCCCTCTGTGCTGGGCTGCAGGATCTTTTCCAGAGTGTGGGGTTGGACTCATGTGAAAAAGGCCGATTTCCAGGCCATGTCACAATCAAGGGGACGTACCACCCCTAACTGTGGACGCAGCAAAGAGCAGGGCTTCAGCAGAGATTGCAGTCTTCTCCTCTCTGCAACTGACAGAACAAGGAGATAGAAAAATGAATTGGGATAAAGTAGACACTCTCAACTAACTTGACTTAATTGATATCTAACATTTCACGCAACTGCAAATACACATTCTTTTCAAATGTATATAGTATATTCACCAAGATAAACTATATGCTGGGCCACAAAACAAGTCTCAATAAATTTTAAAGAATTGGAGCTATACAGAGTACATTTTCTTCTCTCTCTTTTTTTTTTTTTAAAAGATGACTGGTAAGGGGATCTTAACCCTTGGTGTTGTCAGCACCACGCTCTCCCAAGTGAGCCCCGGGCCGGCCCTCAGAGTACATTATCTAACCAAAAAAAATTAAATTAGAAATTGATAACAAAGATGTATGTGCATGTAAAATCCCAAATATTTGAAAATCAAATGACACATTTCTAAAAAACCCATGGATCAAAGAAGAAATCATAAAGGATATTTAAAATATTTCAAAGAAAACAAAAACATATCAAAATTTGTGGGACATAGCTAAAACAGTGTGTAGAGGAATAGTTATAGCTTTAAAATGTGTGCATTAGAAACATTTTTTAAAGGTTGAAAGTCGATGATCTAAGCTTCCACTTTACAAGGGTAGAAAAAGAAGAGAAATTAATCTCTAAGTAGAAGGAAAGAAAGAATAAAGACCAGAAAGCAATGAAATAGAAAACAGACAAATAATAGGTTTGGTGAAATCAGGAGCTTGTCAAAGCTGACCTTTCTTTTTACTCATGATGGAATAAACATAGGTGTGTCATTTGACAGATTGTCACTGTTAATGGAAGCTTCCTGGGGGAATCGGATACTTAGAGGATATAGGTCCTGCCCACCTGCTGAGAGCAGAACTCTAAGGTAGCTTTTTAAGGACCTGCTTTTAATTGCCCACCTTAGATCACCAGAGATGTGACAGTGTTCCGGCAAGTTTCCCAAAACACACTTGAATCTCCTTTCACGTCATTTGGTGGGAGTATGCTGTCAAGTTATGAGTAACCGCTTTCATCTTGACATCACACCGCCTGCTTTTAATTGCCCACCTTAGATCACCAGAGATGTGACAGTGTTCCGGCAAGTTTCCCAGAACACACTTGAATCTCCTTTCACGTCATTTGGTGGGAGTATGCTGTCAAGTTATGAGTAACCGCTTTCATCTTGACATCACACCTATAAAACGCAGGTTGTCTTTCTGTCCATGCAGACTGCTCCATATAAAATCACATATCATGTTTTTGGAATATAGAACTGTAGAATAGTGGGGAGCATCTTTTAATTCAGCAATCACCCACGCTGGTCCACACTGCATATCTGCACCAGAGTGGCGCTGGCTCAGGCCGCCAGAGAGGAGTCTTCCACAATGTAGACCCTTGTGGGAGAAAATTCTGCTGCAGAGAAACACTTCTCACTGTTAAGATTTTCCTGCTTTGAGGCCAGGCGCTTACCAGCAGAAGCTTCTTGGCCACGAAGTCTTGTCATTCTTGTGACCGATGAGAAAATACTAAGTTGTGAGGTTGGCAGGGTCTATTCTCAGTATTAAGACTATGTAGTCCGCCTCCATTAGGATGACCCCCAAATCCTGTGAGAGAGCTCCCCACCCACTAGCTGGTGTGTTGTGTGTGTTTCCAGCTCACTGGAACAGTCAGTCCAAGCGTTTCCAAGGCTCCTGGTGTATTTACAGCTGCTCCAAGTATGTGTGCATGTTGCTACCTAATCACTTCTGTGACATGTGTATCATAATATGGGATTTAGGATTTTCAGCCCACGCTTCAGTCACTTCTTCTTTCCAGGATCTACCTGTGAATGAGGTTAAGGTTCTATTTAGGCTTTTCATTCTTCTCCAGAATATATACATTGTTTATCTGACATGTTCTCTTCTGTTTTATTGTAAGCATGCAGACTGAGGGGTTTTGCCACAGGTATCTCCCTGTGATTTTAGCTTTTCCAAAAAGATGCTTTGAGACTCTGGGTGCTCAGTCTACAAGACACATTGCCCCTGCAGCCTGGCTTCGGACTACCCCACCTCCCATCTGTTCTGGCCCATCTCTGCCACCTCCGCTCATGCCACAGAACTGCATTCTGCTTTATTCCTAAGGGAAGACATAAGCACTGTATGTGAAGAATTCCAGTGATCTGGAAAAACAAATGGAGAAAGGTGATAAAGTAACCGTCTCCTTTCTTATCGCTTGGTTATCTTTCTCTCTAGTCGATAAGTCCCTTTTATCTACTTAACTTAAAATGACTTAAAAGGACATGCAAGGGGAAAATACTAAGCAGGCCTCCTAAATCCAGGGAGTCATATATATACAGTTTCCCAATTGAGAAATCAAAAATATCAAATGTCTCACTATTATACATTTGGGAATCATAGATCTCGAATTCTGTAAACAAAATTGGAATAGAACCCATCACATTACTGGCAGAAATAAACAAAATATATAGTAAAATCAGACCACTCAGCATCACTGACATTTCCAGAGGAGCCCTGCAGGGTGGACAGAAATACCCAAAAAAGCATACGTGAAAGTAAACTGTTTTTCCTTCCAAATGCATTTCTGTCTGGCATCACTGTGACAGTCTGAGATTCTGAATTCATCTGTGTCTTGTCTGTTGTGGAAGTTCCACAAGAGCTGGAACTTTGTCTGTTCTCTGCACTGCTGAGTTGCCATCACATACGTTATACCTGGCACACTGTAGGTGCTCTACAGATATCTCTTGAGTGAGTGAATGAATGAATGAATGAATGACTATTTTCTAACTCTCCCTTCTAAGCATCATACCGTTTTTACTCTCATCAGTTGATGGTTTCCTCTAAATTATCTTTTCATTGATAGATTGACTTAATTGAGTTCACTATTCTTTTTTTTTTATAATTCCGAAACACACTTTTGGTTAGGAGGAGTCAGTTCTCTCTTGCTTCCCCATCCTTTGCCTGTAAACTTCAGCTGACCTCTTCACTGCCCACTGATTTTGCTGATCTTATTGTCAAAAGATGTAGAGCAATCTGGGCCCTGTCCTCGGGTGACCCTAGGATACCCTGTGGTTGAAGGGGTAATGAGTCATCACTGAAGGGAAGCGTCTCCTGCTGCAGATGTTCTTTCAGACCCTCCACGTGAGGCAAGCTTGTCCTCTCAGGCAGTATCCACAGCTTCTGTGCGTGATCCTGCTTCTTAGAGAAGATCTAGCCTTCAAGAGTTGAGTCTGGAAGCACATCTAAATACAGCACAGAAACAGAATCAAGAACTGTTAACCCTGGCCAAGTGCTGTTTTTGAGCAGTGGCATTCAAGTGAACTCATCCTAAAGAAAACTTGTTTTTAAGACTCTCTC
>NW_007727336.1:286152-288366 GCF_000696425.1 Galeopterus variegatus | reverse complement strand
GTCTACAACTTAGCCAGCAATAACCAGTCGTTTGTAGCCGTAGGCTCTTGTAAATGTACATCAAGGGTGTCTCACTTTCTCCTCTTGACGCTTTGACTTGTTAAAGGCAAAATATGAACAAGGATCCCTGTAGGTTCTCACAGGACCGTGTGTGCACGCACACGTGTGTGTGACATCCTCACAGTGCACATATATTCACGCATATAACATATACATACACACCCAGAAGTCAGCAGCATTCCAGAACACATTAGAAAGTCATTCGTCTAACTGTGGCAAGGGAGGACTCCCTAACATGAAGTGATGAAGAAGCTCAGTGAGTTGATTTCACTGTGGCAAAGATAACAAGCCTGCAGGGAGATGCTGCATTACACATTACTCTGCAAAACAGCTGCTGCTTATTCTGAGTGAGAGCATGTGCTGCTTTTCAAACAATGCATCTTCACTCCAGGACAAGTGAAACACTTCAGTTTTGTTTTTTACATTTCTCTGCCACTCTTGACTAAACAAAACATCCATGTTACTGTGCAAATAACACTCAATTTCTGTTTTGTTGAAAGAAATTGGAAAGCTGGACAGCCAGATAACTGGGGTCATGGCCATGGGCCAGGAGAAGATTGTGCGGGGTTGATTTATACCGGGCAGTGGAACGATTTCCAGTGTGAAGACGTCAACAACTTCATTTGTGAAAAAGACAGGGAGACGGGTAAGCAGTAGATGGGATTTAAGAGGGAGCTGCAGAGCCAGTGTCCTATCGAAGGGTGAGAGGCTGTGAGGACAAGGGCTCTGAATGCAGGCTCTGTGAGGAGGTTCCAGTCCTGCTTCTGCCACATACTAGCTGGGCATGTTATTAACCTCAGAGGAATAATGATAGTATCTTGTTCACTAGGTTGTTTTGAGGACTTAAGTTAATAAATGTGCCTAATGTATAGGAAGTACTCAATAAATATTTTACTCACTAGCTCAGGTCAATAACTTATAGTATTGTCTGTTCATTGTTTTTTAAGATATGGCACCAATATTATGTCTTTTTAATAGACATCCGTACACAGCCCATGCAGGTGGCCAAGCATGCAATGCCATGTTTATCTATCGAGCACCTACTAGAGGTCAGAGGCCATGCTAGGTAATGGAAGGATACAGTCTGGGCCTCATAAGCCAAGTGGCCTTTAGAGATCTTCTGGACTTCAAAGGATACTTATCTAACTTTATTTAATATATGACCCTCCTGGGAACAGGAACATCATGGTTTTCCTCATCAGAACTAGATTTTAAAGTTTGTGATGGGGGATGGAGGAAGTGGGGGACGAATGCTAATGGTTACAGCGTTTCTTTTGGGGGTAATGACAATGTTCTAAAATTAGATTAGATCTAAATTGTACAACTTTGTGAATATGAAAAACCACTGAATTTTATACTTTAAATGGGTGCATTGTATGATTCGTGAATTATATTTCAATAAATCCATTATAAAGCAAAGAAGTTGGTGGTAAACAAAAACTTCAAATAGATTTTGCTCAAATAAGTTTTGGAAGTAAATGGGGCTCAAGTTATCCATATCTCCATTCCACAGACAGTTACTGAGTACCTTGGATGTGTCAGGCATGGGTCCAAGGGCTGGGGATCTCAAGACACATAAGGAAGTCATAGCCCAGTCAGTTGAGGGGAGGGATACAGATATCTAAACAAGAGATTACAATAGATGGTGACCAGTCGCCCGGATCTGCCATTGGTTTGTCTTGTTTGGCCATATGGGATGTGGGTCGGGACTAGGCTTCCCAGAATAGTCTCCTTCAGGATGAAATTTAGCTTTTACTTAATCTGAATCAGAACTTCTAGACATTTCTTTGGGGGGAAAAAAACTGTTTAATAATGTATTTTCAAATCTTTTCTATAAAAATATATATTCCTTTTTCTGAATTGTACATTAACTTTATAAGAAAAACTAACGCCCATCCTTTCTCTCTTTCAGTACTATCATCCGCATTGTAATGGACTGTGATGTAGTAACGAGCAAATTTAGACACCTCTCAAAGGCAAAGGATACTCCTTTCTGATCGCATCACCTTCTCACCAGATTGAGCGGTTCTCTCTTTCAGTACTATCATCCGCATTGTAATGGACTGTGATGTAGTAACGAGCAAATTTAAAGGCACCTCTCAAAGGCAAAGGATACTCCTTTCTGATCGCATCACCTTCTCACCAGATTGAGCG
>NW_007727336.1:284438-285826 GCF_000696425.1 Galeopterus variegatus | reverse complement strand
TATATATTCCTTTTTCTGAATTGTACATTAACTTTATAAGAAAAACTAACGCCCATCCTTTTTCTCTCTTTCAGTACTATCATCCGCATTGTAATGGACT
This sequence comes from Galeopterus variegatus, assembly GCF_000696425.1. NCBI lineage: Eukaryota > Metazoa > Chordata > Mammalia > Dermoptera > Cynocephalidae > Galeopterus > Galeopterus variegatus. The sequence goes on along the minus strand of NW_007727336.1, from coordinate 285,726 downwards.
GTGATGTAGTAACGAGCAAATTTAAAGGCACCTCTCAAAGGCAAAGGATACTCCTTTCTGATCGCATCACCTTCTCACCAGATTGAGCGGGGGAAAGCACTGATAACCAGTTACTGAAAAAAATTGACAGCTAGTGTTTTTTTACCATTCGCTGTTACCCAAGGACTTGGGAACTAAAATGTTCCCCCAGTGCGATATGTTGATTTTCAGTGTGCAAATGGACTGAATCACATAAGTTTCTCAGCCAGTAACCATATAATTATGCAGATTATATCTTCCAAAGTTTGGAATGCTCCCATCTGAAAAAGACTATCATTGGTTGTTGAGCTATAGGAAGAACTTAAACATATACTGTGTAAACAGTACCTTACATTTCTAAAATCACAAATGTAGGAGAAATATGCAGACATACAGATATATAGGCCAACTCCTAGCAATAATATGAAATATACTTAAAGAGCTTTTAAAACTTTGTATTTTTGTACAAAATATTTGCCTTTTACAATTATTTTTTTTTCCTTTTTTTGTCATTTTACCAATATAATACATGGCACCAAAGAAAACAATAATGGTACTAATAAAATCTCATTGGGTTTCTTGCCATATTTAATTCTACCCAGTGGCAAAGAATTTTTTTCAGTCGTGGCTTAAAAAAAATTTAAATAGACATGTATATATATATTTTTTAAAGTATCATCTTCTCAGAGGAGTCAATCACTTGAGATGTCTAGAAATATCCTTGCAGATTTGCCAGTGTAGATCAAGCCCGAGCACAAACATCGCTCAGTCAAGTGGGCTGTGCCTTGAGCCCATCACCCACCAACACTCTTGATGGGTGCCCGGTGAAGCTCAGAGGAAGTGGTCAACTCAGGATGGGTCTTTATTTCATTTTGGTGGAGTCAGGGTGGTGGAGAGGCATCTGTTAGGAAGGGCAGACCACTCAAATCTTGCTATCTAGGAGGCCCTGTTTGATGGCTGAGGTATAACTGTGCTTGATATCAGACCCTTTCCAGAGCTGATACCAACTGCTGGAAAAGTATGGTGTCACATCGGCCAGAGGCAGAAATGCTAGAAAGATGGGAACCAGCTATGTGCTACCTGGGAAGTTTGTTTTCTTAAGTAGGGTTCCAAGAACATAATTCCAAGATGCATGCATGGTGGAATGCAAGAATGAAGTTTTGGCCATTATGCTGAACTTCTCCAAAGAACCTTTCCTCCGTGCCCATCTTCCGTCTACTCCTTGACTTGCCACTGAAAAGTCTAATGTAAAAAGTGCTGAAATTAGGCA
>NW_007727336.1:253498-283947 GCF_000696425.1 Galeopterus variegatus | reverse complement strand
GCAAGAATGAAGTTTTGGCCATTATGCTGAACTTCTCCAAAGAACCTTTCCTCCGTGCCCATCTTCCGTCTACTCCTTGACTTGCCACTGAAAAGTCTAATGTAAAAAGTGCTGAAATTAGGCATTAAAAATATGCTAAAAGGTAAGATTTCCATCCAACAGATTCCCTCCCCTCCGCTCCCAAGGGTCTTCCCAGGCAATGCTGCTACCTGTCCCAAATAAAATGGTGAAAGAATAAAGACAGTTTGACTTTCCCACCTGCAGCTGTGTGGACTGTGTTGTTTTGCCCACGATCACCATTCGTGGAGTGGTGATCTCCTTAGCATCTGATGTCCTGCTTTCCTGTCTGTGTGGCCTGGTTAGACTGGCAGGACCCATTGTCACCTGGGCCCAAATTGCTGAGGCCTGGGACACAAGGCAGGCACCAGACTCCAGTACCTCTTCAGGCTCAAGAACTTTTTTATACAAAATTCAATCCTCTTCTTTGTGCTCTGTTTTTCAAATGTCAGTTAAGACTTGTCTTCAGAAGAAACCCGAAATTAAATATCTGATGTCCGTGTCAGAATAGACTAGTGCTAGCTTCCGCAGCTGAAGTTGGTCCTCTCCCAGCCCTACTGACTTATCACGTGCTTATTATCTGTCAGGCACTGTACTAAGTGCATCGATCGTGCTGTCTCCCCTGATCCAGTGGCCCTGTGAAGTAGCCTTATTACACTCCCCACTTTACACGGGGCTCAGGGAGGTGACGTGACTTCCTGGGTCACACCACCACAAAGTGGAGAGACGGGATTCAGACCCAGGCTTTGGAAATATTCTCATTTTCTTTAGAAACCAGTGTCCCAAATAACATTGAATAAAATCAGATGAATATCACAGAAGATGCCTTATATCCATCCTGTATATTTAGCTATTTATACACTAGGTTTTCTATTCAACTACTCACAAGTGATGCTCTTTTGGAGAGGAGAGTTTTAGAAAAATATGAGGTCTTCAGGCAACTGGCTGGGTATGTACTATGAGAAAATGGAAAACATTTTTCTCTCTAAATGGCTCTTGAAAGAATGAATGCATGAGGTGCAAAAAAAAATTTTTTTTCTCTTCTATGATCAGTGTTCACTGACTTCCCTCCCATCCTTCCAATTTAAAGCAGTTACAGTTTAAGCTGAAGCAGAGAACAAATAGTAATAGCTGCTCCCAATTAAAAAACAACAGATGTTTAAGCAAGAGGACAGCTATATAAATCAGGTAACAACACCAAGAATGTGTATTTTGCATCAGGTGACAAAACTGATCTCTTCTTGAGAAAGCAAGCATGTTAACTTATTCATGACCCAAAGTCATATAATAATACTTTCACATTATCTCTTCTAATTTTCATTCAAACCTGTTGTCCCTGCTTTAGAAATGAAGAAACTGAAGCTCAGGTTTATGACTTGCCCATTGCCCACATTCCTGTCACAATTGCTTTCAAAAAATTGAATCTGATCATGTCCCCCATTTCCGTGTCTCCAAACTGTTCATCCTACCCCTTACCTCCAGCTTAAAACCTTCCAAAGGGTCCCAAGTTGCCTGCAGGACATACATGCAGGGGCAATAAATCCTTGGTGCCTGGTTCCCATCTCCGCCTCCTGCCCTCCCTCCAGCTGCAGCTCCCCTCTTCATGCACCAGAACAGCCACACCACACTCCCTGCACTTTCTGCCACACTTGTCACCTCCATCCTCTACCTAGATTTCCCCTCCTACCTGCTTTACCTGCGGCATACCTCTGTAAGACTCAGCCTGGGCATCACTTATTCTCTGCATCCTTTCCCAACAAACCCACCCTGCAGGCAGAACTGATTCCTCCTTCCATGCCAACACTAAGCACCAAGTGCTCTGGGTAATACAGAAGAAATCTTCACTGCACTAGATGATCTACAGATTAGTTGAGAAGCCTAAAAATTACTGAATTAACAAGAAAGGTGAACGTGGCTGGTCAGTTATGAAATCTTAAAAGAATTAAAGAGTAAGAGAAGCCAAGCAGGAGATATGAAGGAATTCATGTTGCTAATAGTTGGTCAAAAGACCATATATGTATATAAAATACATGTATATCAAAATGAATGAAAGATTGAGTAAAGAGAATCGGATAGCAAACCAGATTCATTCTCTTTACCAAAATATGGCCCTGAGTCAGAAAAAAGCTTTAGAGCCCTTTTCTTTTCTTTCTTTTTTTTTTTTTTTTCCTTTTTGTCTTTTTTTACTGACCGGTAACAGGATCGCAACCCTCGGTGTTGCGCCCGCACCGCGCTCAGCCAGTGAGCGGTAACCGGTCTCCACATGGGATCCGAACCCTCGGCTGGAGTGCTGCCACGCTCCCAAGCAGCGCACTCTCCGGTGCGCCACCGGGCCAGCCCTAGAGCCCTTTTCTAAATGGTAGTGTGGTGGGGTATCTCATTTCTTATTGCCATACTCAACGATTTTAGAAGAACAGGCAAACTTCTCAGTCTTCCTAAGAAGCTGTTTCTCTGTACAATAGTTCCATTTCTCGGGGGCGAATCCCGAATGCAAGGGCAGCATATTTCTTTCTAAATCACAAGGCAGATGATGATATTTTGCTCTATTTGTCCATCCTTTCTCTTCTCCTACATGCTCTCGTTTAAGTAAGTATTAGCATGTCCAGGTTACACCAGGTGGGCAAAAGGACAGAGAAAAGCGGGCTTAAGAAATCAAACTTTAATTCCTCAGAGGTTTCCCCTGGTTTTTGCATTTTTCAGTGGATGGTTGCATGAATGATCTGTCTATCCTGCCTTCCACAGCCAGGATTATATCCCAGCTTCCAGCCTCCTCCAAGGACTTAATAGCCGTAAGTTTGCAAGGCAGGGATCACTGTGCAACATGTGCAGGAGTCAGGGCTGGGGCTTCTTCCAGCAATTCAGACAGGTTATTAAATGGGCTTAACCAAAGGGTCTCAATTTAGTCCTCCTGGCCAGAGATGGAGAATTGTCCTCTGGCCAGTCTTCCAATACTTGCTGCCAGAGCTTACTATAGTTTCTAATCATCACTTATTGCCTGTGCCCCACTACATCATGCCTGAAAGTTTCAGGGATTCGTACAATCTTAAAATCAATTCCTATGCCACAGAGCAAAGGAGCTGGGCCAGGCACGACATAAATAACTACAGAGCGCTGGCTCTATAGCCACTTTAATAACACTTTCTATGGGTTAGGAACTTGACATATATTGTCTCCAGCCCCTTTGCAAGGAAACTGAAGATCAAATGGGTTAAATAATTTCCCTGAGAACTGAGATTTGAACCCACTGCCACCTGTCTTCCTCTCTGCCATGCTGTCTCCTGTGCTTAAACAGTGACCTTACTGACAGCCTAGGCATTTTCCTTCGTATTTTGGTTTTGGCCACCAGAAATCAGATGAGCCATCAAGAATACCCTCTCTTCCTAACAGAACCAGGGAGGTGGTATGGAAATCCTGATTTGCACACTTCACATAAAAGTACTAGACCAGTCCCTTCAGTGTCAACGAGCAAAGGGCAAGAGTCATTGGCTTCCCATGCCATGCATGCCCAGAGAAGTCTAGCCTGGAGAAACCATGCTGGAGTCTAGAGCAGCTGGACCTCTCCCAGAGTCCTCTGATCTCATTAGTGTTGAAGGAATGGAGCATGGGCTTTGGAGCCAGTAAGGCCCGGGTTTGACTCTCGCTCTCTACCTTCCAGTTGTAAGATGTATTCACACAAGCAGCAACTACCTCTCTCCCCCATCTCTTTCCTTTCCCCCCAAGCCCCCTGCCCACAAAAGGACAAGTCCTGGCATTGCTTGTCCTGATATCATTAGGGGACTTTGCATTGACAATCACCTCTCCGAGAATGGTTCCTTTCAAATAATTGGAGATGGGTGACATGGAAAAAAAATAAAATTACTGCAGCTCTGATCCCTTAGACCTACCAGTAAATGCTGAAAAAAAATAATAATTTGTACCTCTTTCTGTGTAATTCCTTCCTTTAGGTGTCACAGTAGAGCTTCCTATCAATTTGTATTAATTACAGATTTGGCTGCTGAAATGAAGACCCCAAATAACAACAGCCTAAATGAGATGGAGGCTTCTTTCCCTTGCGCCTAACTCGACGCACACCCTCCACAGTCTTGCCTCACCCTCTCTCAGCCATCGCTGCTCTTGCCTGGCCCAGGAGGACTCAGCACTACATCCACATTCCAGGCAGCAGGCTTACTTAAGGGAGACGTGGGAAAGTGAAATTTCTCTCCTTAAGGGCAAGGGTCACACACATCATTCCCGCTCACATCTCTTTATCCAGAACTTAGTCACATGGTTTCACCTAACTGCAAGGGAGTCAAGGAAATCCAGTCTTCCACTGGGAACCACAGTCATATGCCAAGCTAAAAGTTCTAGTACGAGAGGAAGGAAGAATGGATGTGGGTGGAAGAGGAGTGGAAATAGTCACACCATCCAAAGCCAGCCACAATATAACACTAGTATTTTCCACCTCGCCCTCCTATGGAGACTTTGGTGGATTGAATTATTGGCTCCAATTCTTCACACCTCCCCAAATCCACCCCCTTTGCCACGAAACCTGGCAGTTATCCCATCTCTACGGGAGGAGTATACTTTCCTGACCCTTGACTTGGGTTCAGCTGTGCAACTTGCTTTGGCCAATATTGGTGAATGTGATATGACCAAAGCCCTGAAAAGCGCTAGGGTAATCGGATTTGCCCTCTTGCACATCTACCATCACCATGAGAAGCACGTCCCTGGGTAACTGCTGACCCTGCAGCCTGTGCCCTAGAGTGAACACACACAGAGCAGAGCCAGCCCAGCCAAGACCAACTGAGATCGGCCAGCCCATTGGCACGTGAGAACGAATGCTTAATGCTACTTACAGTCTGCCCTCTGCATCTGTGGGTTCCCCATCCATAGATCCAACTAACCAAGGGATTGAAAATATTCAGAAAAAAATTGCATCTACATGTACAGCTTTTCTTTTGGTCATTATTCCCTAAACAATACAGTATAACAACTATTTACATAGCACACTGTACTGGGTATCTTAAGTAGAGATGTGCATAGGGTATAAGCAAATACTACATCATTTTATACCAGGGGAATTTTGGTATCCACACAAATAAGGTCCTGGACCCAATTCCCTGCAGAAACTGAGGGATGACTGCATATCCCATTGAGTTTTGGGGGTTGTTCATGATGCAACATTGCTGGAGCAACAGCTAACTGATTCTGGTCCTTGGGCCCTAACCCAGCAGCTCTCTCTGTGGTTATTTTCTATTTGTTCTCCAAATGCCTTCTCCACCCTTTTCTGCCATCCTCTGAGCTTTAGGAGGCAGATCTTTATTGGCTCCTTTGGCTTCTGGCTTCTAGCTGGATTTGGACAATGAGAGGCACTGTCAGGAAAGGGAGAATGAAGTTGGGGAATTTATTTCCCTGGCTTCCTCCCTGAAGGTCATGAGGGATAGCTTGCATCCCTCTACCAAAGGCCATGTCTCCTGTCAGGGGTCCAGCTCTCTCTCTGGGTCCAGGAGCCGAAACTTCCTCTTGCCCCCAGTAATGCTCGCAGCTGCCACTAGCCCAAGATTCTGCACCATCCTTTATTGTTTTCCCTTAACCATGCCCACATCTTGGTCAACTGCCCCTTTACTAAACTCAGTTACCCAGCTTGAGTACAACAGCTCTTCCTGGTTGGACCCTGACTGACACCCCGCCCCCTCACCTGCACCCATGGCCTGCACTCATATTATTCCTGGCCTCCACCCTGTCATGTAGTGTCCCCCCTTCTTCATGGATCTAAGTGTGACTTCCCTTTTAGGGACAATTCATGTCTCCTCTCTTCCAAGATGCTTCCTCCAAAGTCTCCAGCCCTCAGTGGGCCTCCCCCAAGATCCATCACCCGCACCACATCGTCAAAGCTTTGTTTCATAGCAAAGCACGGAAGTCTGTAATCTGTGCTCTGGGGAGCCCCAGGGATCCTGTGAAGGTGCCACAGTGGTTGGGAGGAGAGTATTTGCAGAGCAGGTGGAACTCCAGATCACTATCCCCAATAACTACACATTTACCTCATATATGTGCTTTCATTTGAGCTTCACTGTTTAAAAAGTTTTAAAAAGTTTGAAAATTTTGATGCAGTACAGTAGTCTTTAACTTCTTACGTATATAAATCTTTTTTCTTTTCTTTCTTTTTTTTTTGTGGCTGGCTGGTACCGGGATCTGAACCCTTGACCTTGATGTTACCAGCACCATGCTCCAACCAACCAGCCCTTGTGTAAATAAATCTTATCTACCCAAATGAATAAAATGAATTTAAATATCTCCCAAATCAAGCAATTTATGTTCTCCCTTCGTTATAGGGCATATAACAGGTGCAGATGAGTGATGGACAGATAGAAAGAGGACGAATGCATGGGGGGATGGATGTGTGGATGGGTGGGTGGGCAGGCGCATGGGTGAATGGACAAATGTGTGGATGGATGGACAGATGGGTGGGCAGGCTGATTCTCATCATAAGCCGTTTCTTCACAGGTTCTACCCACTCCTCGTGGCCTGCAGGAATACGTCTCTTTGCTTCTCCAAATCTTGCTAGAAGCATCTCTCCTGGCACTTCAACCAAACTCCAAAAGGCCAATTAAAGGGGACTGAAGGTCAGAAGGGAAGTGGGACAGGCTGGCTGGAGTCCACCACACAAGGCAGCTCCAGATCCCACTTACTGAGACCTGAAAGGAAAGAGATGCAAGAGGAAGGGCAGTGAGGTCTGAGGCTGTGTGAAATCCCACTCGAACATGCAGAAAGCAAGAGTCCCCAGTGGACTTGCAAACATTGTTAAAAATCTCTCATTTCTGCTCCCACCAAAAAAAGATTTCCCAGCTCCAGCCTCGCATCACGGTGCTCATAGATCGTAAGATGAATAAAATAATCACTTTTCTCTTGCTTAATCGGTATATATAATTACTACATTATATGTGCTGTAAGGCTCACACTAGCTGTTTTTTGATGGTGATAATAACTTATTTCTAAATAACTATTTGCAGTGCCCCCGTTTAAGACAATACCTTGTGAAAAGAAGCTGTTTTTCTCCAAATGTATAGTTTAGGGTCCATTTAATCAAATAGTTTGGATTTCAGGTCCTCTAAGATGCCACTTAATTGAAGCTCTGCAAAGAGATAAACCATTTTACACTGGAACTTCACCTATTTCAATCCTATACCTACAACTTCACCGAGTGAAGACTACCGAGAGTCCTGAAGTTAGCAGGCACAAACCAGCGCCCTCACGGAGACCCTCGTGTGTTTTTCAAAAAAGAAAAGTGGCTAGAAAAAAGACAGATAGATAGATGATAGACAGACAGACAGACAGACAGACAGATAGACAGATAGATAGATAGGGAGATAGGCATAATTTCGTATAACTTCGTATAATGTATGCTATACGAAATTATGCCTATCTCCCTATCTATCTATCTGTCTATCTGTCTGTCTGTCTGTCTATCTATCTATCTATCTATCTATCTATCTATCTATCTATCTATCTATCTATCTATCTATCTATCTATCTATCTATCTATCTATCTATCTATCTATCTATCTATCTATCTATCTATCTATCTATCTATCTATCTATCTATCTATCTATCTATCTATCTATCTATCTATCTATCTATCTATCTATCTATCTATCTATCTATCTATCTATCTATCTATCTATCTATCTATCTATCTATCTATCTATCTATCTATCTATCTATCTATCTATCTATCTATCTATCTATCTATCTATCTATCTATCTATCTATCTATGTACATTTTTAAGTGGACCAGAATATGAGATCTGACAAAGCCTATCTATAAAATTTGTGAATGTTTAAAAAAAAAAAAGCTTAAAAAAATCCCCCCCAAATCAAACTTAGTACATTTAATTTCCTTTTTACTGAAGAGACTGCACTACACAAACCCTTCACTATCAAGGAAAGTCCAGGCCCACATGGAAGCTCCATGCCTCATAACTACACCTGAAGCCAGTGTGGAGGCAGGTCAAGCTGGTCCCTCCTGCTTATCTCAGAAGTGCCAAGCAGGAGGAGACAGGGGCCCCAAAGCAACCCTCTGAGGCTAAGGAATAAGGGGAAAGGGTAGGGTGGAGAAGTGAGAGAGAAGATACCAACTGTCCAAAGACAGCTTGAATATGAAGCTGGTGGAAACAGAACAGACTAGAAGGAAGGACTGGCTGGGAGCTGGGGTAGGGAACAGATTAAGCTCTCCTCTTTTTTGCCATAAGCTAGGGGTTTAGGGACCCAGCGTAATACTGTTTAAAGCTTTTGGATTAATTGCTTATCCCATATATGTGTAGATCACCACCTGTTATGGATTGAATGTTTGTGTCATCAAAATTCATGTGTGGATTCCCCAATCCCCAGTATGATGATATTAGGAGGTAAGGCTTTGGGGAAGTGACTTAGGTCATGAGTATGGAGCCCTAATGAATGGAATTAGCGCCCTCATAAAAAGAGACACAAAAGAGCTACCTTCTTCCTGCCCTCCCTTCCTCCCTCCTCCTCTCTTTCTCTGTCTGCCATGTGCAGATATAGTGAGAAGGTAGCTGTCTACAAGCCAGGAAGCGGTCCTCAACAGATAAGGAATCTGCCAGCACTTTGATATTGGACTTCCTAGCCTCCAGGGACAGGGACACCTCCATTGCAGAGAAAGTCCAAGTGCTCAGGACTGAGCTCCTTCAAATTCAAGCCACATGCCAAATGGCCCTTCCCGCGTGAATGCACTTATTGATGGAAGAGACCCAAGAAACAGAAGCAAGTAGCTGCAGACACAGCTCTGCTTTTTATTCCTCAAATGCATTCTCTCTTGACCACATCCACAGCATGCATCTCCTCTTTTTCCTAACTCTGGCTGTCCCTTCTTTATGTTATATTGAAGCATTAACAGGTCCTTAGCTACTTCCTAGCTTGTTACTTCTTTCCTCTACATGCAAAGTCTATTCTGCCCCTCATCTCTGTCTTCCTAGGACCGATTCCTTATCCTTTTTTCCAAGGCCAACTCTTCTCCACCTTCCCAGGAAAGCAGTTTTTGTTTATTTCCATATTCAAGGTGGCTGAGAATTTCTCAGGCAGTTGTGGGAACAACTGGGATCTGCTTTTAATGTCAGATGGCCCATAAAGGGACAAGACACCCAGAATTTCTGTATCATTAGCCGGTTTCCCCACACTCAGTGAAGTCTGGTCCTCTTTACAAATCCCGTCTCAAATGGTATGTCCTCTATGAAGACACCAACCACAAATAATTTTTTAAACTCTCTGATGCCCCCTTCGTTCCTTTCTTAAGTTCCTGATCCTCTGCTGGGTATAAGAGTTGCCTGAATATTTGTCTACTTGCCCCTCCCTAGGCAATAGGCAGCTCTTGAGGCAGGAGCTGGAACTTTCCCATTTCACATTTCCATTGCCTGTTGGGCACAGTGCCTTGTACATGGAAGGCACTCAATAAACAGGAATCAAATTGAACTAAGAAACTAACAGAATCCTCAGCTCATCTGTATTTACTCCGATCTTAAGCTTTTCGTAATGCTTGTTTCTAGAAGAAATGAAACAGTCAAAGGTTTGCCGCAGAGAAGCTAGCCTCCCCCCACAGGCACAGGCCATTCTCAGTGAAGCTGCTGTTTAAGAGTTTTCGTGAAATTGTCATCATTTGTGAGACGCATGGGTTCCAATCACATGACTGATGGTGGTCCCTGTGCCCTTTCCCTCCCCAGCCCCATCTCAGCGATTTATGTAGTATGAGACCATAAAGCCAGTTGAAACTCAGGTGAGACCAGAGGTGGCGTGAGACACATCAGAGAGGGGACAGATCTCCGTAAGGCCCTTTGCCTTGGAAATTTGGCTATCACAGGGCCTTTGGGCAGTTTCAAGAAAAAAAAAAGAATAAAATCTGTCCTCCAAGACAAAGGCCAGCCCTCCCAAGGTAAGATAACAAAGACTGCATGCTTAGCACCATTTACACAGCTAGGGAGTGCTCACAAATTGGCATCACTTATTTAGAAAAGTTCGCAAAAAGTTTTTAAAAAAATCTTCTATGGGTGGCAATTGTTAGCCTGTCTTCAGAGTCGTGGCCCTTTCAGCTGTGGCTCTCCTCTTTGGTGGGTGCTTCTCACAATATGAATTTGGGGCACCCTCATGCTCTCAATCAAACTCCTTTATCCACCCACCCCAACACGTTTTTTTTTTTTTTTTTTTTTTTTTTTTTTTTTTTTTGTTATTTTCTTCAAATTGGCCCCTTCCACTACCCAGGGATCTCATGTAACAGTCAAGTACCATATGTCCTTGCTGACATTCTAGTCTTTCAAACCTTCTACTACTGGACACCCAGGAGAAAATGTTTTCAGGAGGTGCCACTCCTTGGGAGCTCCACACAATCAGCAATACCACAGTGGTGCATGTGGCCTTGGGATCAAGACTTCTGAGGCTGCAATCCCATGTGGTGGGAGGAAGTCCAGCAAGGCACCCAGCACGGGCATTGCAGCAACCACAGCCCAGGCAAGGTTACCAACAACTCCTGATCAGAAAATCGTCTGTCTCCGTCCTTGTCTTTCTGGACCTCTCTGCAGCATTTGAAATTGCTGAAACCAAAAACTCCCTCCTTTTAAAACTCCCCACCCCTGACCCCCCATATTTGTTTGGGAGTCAGGCAGCTCCCCAGTGTGGTCTCAGATCCACTCCCCACTCTTCGACCTCTCAGGGCTCGGTTTCATCACAGGTAAGGACTCATGGATGATGTTATTAGGAGGTGGGGCCTTTGGGAGGTGACTAGGTCATAGGATGGAGCCTTCATAAATGGGATTAATGCCCTTATAAGAAAAGGCATGAGAGAGCTAACTTGCTTCCTCCTCCATCTCCCCCCCCCCATAAGGACACAGCAAGAAGGCAGCATCTGTGAACGAGGAAGTGAGCCCTCACCAAATACTGAAGTGGCCGGCATCTTGATCTTGGACTTCCCAGCCTCCAGAACTGTGAGAAACAAATTTCTGTTGTTTATAGCCACCCAGTTTACTGGATTTTGTTATAGCCTCCCCAGTGGACTGAGACATCTAGCAGCAGCTGAGGGAATGCTCTGGTCAGATGAACCTCAGAGCAGCCTCACAGAACCATCAGCAAAAGGTTCCTGCGAGCCGCTAGGGAACAGAAATGTGACTGAGCATAAGCCACAGTTGCAAAGGAGATGGGGCTTGGGACAAGGATGAGGAGTGTATGATCCTCACAAACATGATCAGAATCCAAGAGGACCATGCGGACCAGAAAGGACAAACTTCTCAGTGGAACACAGCAAAGGCCAGGATGCAAGCCAAACACCTCTCCCCTCAGGATGGCCCATAAGCCACCCCCAGAAACTTAGTCCACTGCAAGGACAAGGGTGCAGAGGGGAAAAGGGGGAAGTGCATTGAGTTTGAAACTGTGCTATCTGTATTTAAATCCAGAAGTGACTGTTACCTAGAGTTGACAAAATCAAATTTTCTGCTCTCTGGAAATTGGGATGTCACGACTTAAGAAGAAATTTACCTATACGGAAAGCTGAATGCACTAAGTATAAAATTTGAACTTGCAAAATGTAAAATGAGTTTACTAATACCTATCTCACAGAATTCTTGAGCATTTTAGTGAATTAATGTAGGAAAAGCACCTAGCACAGTGTCTGGCTGCATGCCATGGTCTTAGTTCCCTTCCCTTCCTTGTGGTTCTCTCTTTCAAGTCCCTGGTTCAGCTAAGAAAATACCAGGCTTTTAGTCAGCTCAGACACCTAATTCTATGGCCCAAGTGAGTGAGTGAGCAGTTTTATGGACGGATGAAAGAGTGGCGGTTCCCACAGGAGCAGATTGGGCTCTACCCGCAGAGAAGATGGGACTCTGGGTAGAAAGCAAGGAAGCACAGTCGTCCCTCACTATCCATGGTGGGTTGGGTCCAGGACCTTCCACAGATACCAAAATCCCCAGATGCTCAAGTCCCTGATATAAAATGGCATAGCATTTGAATACAACCTACGCACATCTTCCTGTATACTTTAAATCACTTCTACATTACTTATAATGCCTAATACAATGTACATGTTATGTAAATGGCTGTGATGCTGTATTGTTTAGAAAATGATGACAAGGGGAGAAGTCTGTACATATCTTCCACTCGCAGTTGGTTGCATCCACAGATGCGATACCCATGGATACAGAGTGCCTGCTGTAGTTGTGTTTTTTAAAGAGCTGGGCTGATAAGCAACTCCCTAACCCCACTTAGGGACTTTTTGGTCTATGAAATGATACTCTGGGTAAATTATGAAATGTCCTTCCTAGCACTGTATTTGGAAGAGATTTCAAGAGAAAGGACACAGAGAGTTGTTGATGTCTTTCCATGCTCATACTAGGCCAGGGGACCACACACTAAATCCACAGGCCACATATGGCCTGTTGTCTGTTTTTTTTGGTTTTTTTTTTTTGTCTTTTTCCGTGTCCGGCAATGGATCGCAACCCTCAGTGTCGCCCCCGTACCGGACCGGGACCGGCAACGGGATTGCAACCCTTGGTGCTGCTCCCGCGCCTCACTCAGCCAGTGAGCGGGAACAGGTCTGTATGTGGGATCCGAACCCTTGGGCGGGAGCGCCACCGTGCTTCCCAAGCGGCGCACTATCCAGTGCGCCACCAGGCCGGCCCCCTGTTGTCTGTTTTTATAAATAAAATTTTATTGGAATGCAGCCATGTTCATTGGTTTATGTACTGCCTGTGGCTACTTTTGAACTACAATGGCAGAGTTGAGTGGTTGTGACACAGACTGTAACGGCCTACAAAGCTGGAATATTCATTATCTATCCATTTAAAAAGAAAGTTTGTCAACCCCCACACTAGACTAACTTATTCTTCTATGGTGTTTAGAAAGTATTTCACACTCATAATTTCATTTATTTCTGACCAAACATTTGTAAAGTTTATTTATCAGTCATAGTATTATTATGTTGCTATTATGTTTCCTACTTTACAAAATGAGGAAGCTGGGCAGATCAGTTAGACTGGGGTGTTGATAACACCCAGGTCAAGGGTTCAATCCCCTTACCAGGCAGTTGCCAAAAAAAAAAAGAGGAAGCTGAGGCACAGAGTGTTAATGGACTTGGTGCTGAGTTGGAGAGTCCTCAAACTCAGCCCTGATTCCATTCCACTATTCTGCAACTCTCCTTACAATAATAATATAATTGGGAGTCCATGTGGCCTGATAAGTCTTCAGGGCACACAGAATCGGCGTGAGGAGCTTTAAAAACAAAGTAGTACTTTAAACAGCCACTCATATAAGAGGTGACCAACAACTGCACCACTCTTCAGAAGTGTCCCCTTGACTTGCCTTTAGACATGCTTGCCCAGCCCAAAGCCACATCAAAGTCCATGGAAGTGCTTGCCTGGCCCAAGGCCACATCAAGGTCCATCAAGGCCTCTGGAAGTGAAGTTGGTGGCAAGTCTTAAAGTCATGTGGAATGTGCCCTGAGCCACAAAAGAATACTTGCATCATCCCAGAGGCATTTTATAAAAATGACACGCAAAAGCCTGGACAGTTAGCTCCTTTGAGAGAGCCTGGTGCTCGTAACACCAAGATTATGGGTTCAGATCCCCTTACTGGCCATCTGCCAAAAAACAACAACAAAAAAAAACAGGAATGACAACAATGAAATAGCATGCCAAGCCGTGACTGTCAAAAGGTTAAAAACATAATTTTCATACAAATACAAAATGGGCATATGTCATTAATGAGGGAGCTAGCAGGATGGAAAAACTGGCTCAAGGTACACAGGACATGGACGTCCATGTCTCATATAGTCAGTGAAAAAGGCTTGCTGGCACGAATGTTTATAGCAGCTTTATTTATAATGCCCCAAACTGTAAGCTCCTTCAATAGAAGGATAGATAAACAAACTGTGGTATATCTGTACAATAAAATATTATTCAGCAACAAAAAGAAATGAGCTATAAAGCCATGAAAAGATACAGAGAAAACCTAAATGCATATTGCTAAGTAAAAGAAGCCAGTCTGAAAAGGCTACATACTGTACCATTCCAATTATATAACATTCTGGAAAAGGCAAAACTATGGAGATAATAAAATGATCAGTGGATGCCGGGAGGGGAGAGGGTAAATATGTGGAGCACAGGGGATTTTTAGGACAGTAAAACTGTATGAAACTGTAATGGTAGATAGGTGACATCACACATTTGTCAAAACCTATAGACCTTTATAGCACAAAGAATGAACTTCATTTATACAATTTTTATTTTATTTATTTTATTTTATTTTATTATTTTTTTTCCTTTTTGTCTTTTTTACTGACCGGTAACGGGATCGCAACCCTCGGTGTTGCACCCGTACCGGGGACCGGCAACGGGATCGCAACCCTCGGTGTTGCGCCCACACCGCGCTCAGCCAGTGAGCGGGAACCGGTCTCCACATGGGATCCGAACCCTCGGCGGGAGAGCCGCCGCGCTCCCAAGCAGCGCACTCTCCAGTGCGCCACCGGGCCGGCCCAATCTATACAATTTTTTAAAAAATCCTTTAGCAGATCATCCCCGGGAAGGAATGCAGACTGTGACATGAGAATCTAATCGTATTACGAATGTATGAAACAACTTCACTGGTGGGGGTGGGGGAAAGGTGCTGACCTATGTAACTCTAGACAAGAGCGGGGTCGGTAAGACTAAGGGCAAAAGAACCGCACATAAGTACTGTGCTCTAGTTGACGAGCACATTAACAATTCTGATACTGCTGTACATGCTGGCTGGGCCTGAGCGATTAAGTAAACGGATGGCAGACGGCTGGAGTCAGGTTTCTACTCTTGGAGTGGGATTCTACAGATAAGTGAGGGGAGGAGGCTAGAATGATCCATGTGGTACTGGCTTAGAGTCGGAGACATTGGTATGAAGTCATGTTTAGTTTAATATAGATACACATGGTTACATATAGAAATACACACGGGTTGATAGACATACACATATTTCTGTGCTGTGTCAGCTAAGAGAGCCCAAGAGAAAGAACACCCCCGTATCAACAAGTAAACCCAGGGCCCGGTACCCACGAGTCCATATGGTATAAATAAGTGATTGAATAAGTTAATAATTGGGGAGAAGAGACAAATCTCCCATGAGAAAAATTCCAAATAATTTACGTAGACCCTCCATCCTAAAGGAGAAGAGCACAACTCTCTGCTCCTCACATGTGGGCTGCACATTATAACTTCCTTCCAAAGAGCACACAATGGAAAGTGGGGAGAGGAGAGTCAGTTTCCAGTGGAGAAAGCTGACAAGCACTACCGCAGCCAGGCGATCAAGGTCACCATCGACAGGTCTCATCATGAGGAAAACATTGGAGAAAGTACAATACAGGGTCATCCTACAAAATATCTGACCAGTCCTTCTCAAAACTGTCAAGGTCAGGGGCCGCCCCATGGCGCACTTGGGAGAGTGCGGTGCTGGGAGAGCAGCGGTGCTCCCGCCGTGGGTTCGGATCCCACATACAGACCAGTTCCCGCTCACTGGCTGAGCGAGGTGCGGGCGCAGCACTGAGGGTTGCGATCCCGTTGCCAGTCCCGGTCCGGTACGGGCGCGACACTGAGGGTTGCGGTCCATTGCCAGACACGAAAAAAGACAAAAAGGGGAAAAAAAAAAAAAAAACTGTCAAGGTCATCGAAAACAAAGAAAGTCTGAGAAACTGTCACAGCCAAGAGGAGCCTAAGGAGACATGACAACTAAATGTAATGCATTGTTCTGGATGAGGTCCTGGCACAGAAAAAGGACATTAGGTCAAAACTAAGGAAACCTGGGGCCGCCCCATGGCGCACTTGGGAGAGTGCGGTGCTGGGAGCGCAGCGGTGCTCCCGCCGCGGGTTCGGATGGCTGGTGTGCTTACTGGCTGAGCGCGGTTGATCCTCTTACCAGTCATGAAAAAGACAAAAAAAAAAAAAAAAAAAAAAAAAAAAAAAAAAAAAAAAAAAAAAATTTTTAAAAAAAAACCTGAATGAAGTACGGACTTTGGTTAATGATTATATATCACTATTGGTTCCCTAACTGTAACAAGTGTACCATACTAATGTGAGATGTTATAATAGGCAAAACTGGGTGCAGGACATAAGGAAACCCTCTGTACTATCTTCTCGATTTTTCTGTAAATCTAAAACTGTTCTAACAAAATAACTTAAAAAAAAATAAAAGTTGCTAGAATAAGACTGCTAAATTAGATACAAAACCATCCTACAGGGCAATAGAGTCATAACCTTTGGAGTTATCTTTTTAGCCAAACAGAAGTCAACTGCCTCTCTGCTGGAGAAAAAATCATTTGCAGCTTACCAATTATTTTTATTAACATTTACCTTTGCAGAGTTAGAGCCATAATCAACATAGTTGTCAAAGTTACATTCTCCTGGAAGTTCAGATGGCTCTTTGATGGGCTTGTTGGTCAATACTGTGGGATGACATTTGTATGGATATATAGTCATCCTTTTACCTAAGTTTTGAATAATTTTATCTTAACAAACATAACTCATAACCCTTACATCTCTTTCTTCACAGAAGTCATCTCTGCTAGCTAGAGCTATGGTTTTTAACTTGTAGGGCACATACAGTACTGTGGTGCCTCACAAGCCCATTGCTCACATGTAGACAAATACTGATTGAGGCATAAATTTTATTTTTGGTGCAACCAGAATACTTATTATTACAGACTTATCTGAAAGATGA
Source organism: Galeopterus variegatus (assembly GCF_000696425.1). Classification (NCBI taxonomy): domain Eukaryota; kingdom Metazoa; phylum Chordata; class Mammalia; order Dermoptera; family Cynocephalidae; genus Galeopterus; species Galeopterus variegatus. The sequence continues at coordinate 267,182 of NW_007727336.1, read as the reverse complement.
AAGAGGCGAGGTTGTGAAAAGTGATATAGAGCTATGTATGACTTTCTGTAATTAAGAGAATAAAATGCATATTTTTATTGGGCCAGTACCAAGGGCAAATTTTATGCTTATTTAAACAGTTGGGTGAAAGGTCTTCTCAAACAATACAGGGCTGAAAACTGTCAGGTGAATGTGGCAATAACTGGATGCTTTTATAGACACCATGAGCAAGCATGAGACCCTAGTAGTGATTGCATGGTAATTATTTCTTACTCGTTTACTGTGGTTTTGAGTACTTCAATCTCTTAAAGAATGCCACCAAAAACTTTAGCATTTGAGAATGGGCTGGAATTTTTGAGCCAGACCATTAAAATGTCAAGACTAAGAGGAAACAAAAAAGATGGCAACAGAGCGAAAGGCTGATAGATTTTTCTTTTTTTTTTTTTTTACCTTTTTTGTCTTTTTTCGTGACCGGCAACGGGATCGCAACCCTCAGTGTTGCGCCCGTACCGTGCTCAGCCAGTGAGCAGCCAGTCTGTATGTGGGATCCGAACCCTCTGCGGGAGCGACGCCGCACTCCCAAGCAGCGCACTGTAGCAGTGCGCCACCGGGCCGGCCCGGCTGATAGATTTTTCTGACCCTATCTGCAAAGCTTCTGCTTTCACAATTGGGCACTAGGCAAAAATGCTTCCAGGCCCATCCAGGGCTACAATTACATTTCAAGAAGATATATGTTGAGAAACCATCTCCAACCAACCAACCCTAGGAGAGAGAAATGAAGGGGTGGAGGGAAAGCAATTTTTCATCCAGGTAAAACTTAGAGCACTGTCAACACTGTAATTATATTACACTTGCTGGTTATTTTGGTAATTTATAAGAATAAGCTACACGGGGTGATTTAAAAACTAAATTGATTCAATCACTTACAAAAACATTCAACTGGCTTATGTGCAGAGCAGTAAAGTGTGAAAGTGACACTGCATCCAGATTGTAGCCATGTGTGACTTAGCTTTTTTATGTGGGAGAAAGAAAATGGTTAAGCCTTAGGGATTGTGTTTCTGTGTCACTTCAACTTGAAGGAATAATGAGTTCCTGCTGGTGACACAGTGGCTTGGAGAGGCAGGCAGAGAGGTGGCTTGGTGTGCTTCTAAAGCTGTGTGTGAGCCTTCACCACAAGGATCCTGGCTCAGCAGGAGGGACATATAGCGAAACTTGCTGGAAGGGGCTGGGAGCCCCACGTGTTAACACAGACTCCCCCAAGATCCCTAAGCACTTCTCAAATGTGAATTAACTTGAGCACCTTTACTACAGAGCACAGTGCACAGTTATTCATTCATGTATTCATCAAAGATGCATTTAGTCAACAGCAAGAGAGCCTCCCTATTTTGTTCCAGATCCTGTGCCAGGTGCCGGGTGGGGGAGTGGGGGGGGGGCAATTCTTGGGTTCCCTGGAAAGCAGATCCCAAGACAAAGGCTTCATTTCTCTCCTCCACCACCCGTTCTTGATTTCACTCACCCTTGGCCCTTGCCCCAGGCACTCAAGGCTGCCCGCCTGATGCGCAGACCCAGAACTCAGGCCTGAGCGCTTAGCTGCCTGGGCCTCATCAAGCCATAGTTACTGCAGTTGCCCCTATACTGTCATCCCCTGAGCATGGAAGCACCAAGAGATGCCCCCTGAGTCCCAGGCGTTTCAGTCACACTCTGTTATGGAGGAGCACCCCCAGCTCCTCTTGGTAGTTAGGGTCAATTTCACCCATCAGTGTAGCAATTCTTTTTTTTGCCAGTCCATCCACTAACACAATAGCCTAAAATGACCTGGCAGTAGTCACAGCTTCAAGTTCAGCGACTGCCTGGTTTCCCCTATGAGAACCAGGACCATTAATACGGCAGAATCTACAGTTGCAAGCTTGAGAAGCAGTGATTACAAGAGGCTCCAAACCTACTTCTACCCCTTGGATCCAGTACCTGCGAGTTCCAGTTATCAGGAACATAACACCATAGCCACGGATTTAGTGCATGTACTGCACACGGGAGGGCAGCACCCTTAACCCCACAGGTTGTTGCCCCAAAGCTCGCAGCCTAGCTGAGCCTTCAAATAGTCTTTCCACTCTTCTGGTCGATTGAATAACTGATAAGACCAGTGGATCTCTTGGTCATGTACCATCGCCACAATGTTGTACAGAATACCATGCCAGTAGATCAGGTGTTCTGTGAGTCCTTGAATGGTGGTGCTAACAGACACGTGGGCAGTGCAGTTTTCAATTCTGTTAAGGACAAATTGAAATTGAAATTAATCTGCCACCAAGTGGCTGGTCTATTCTTCTCAGGGAATGGTGTCACATTGAAGGCTCAGCCACACCCACAAAATGAGACATCCTGTCTACCTCATAGTCGAGAGCTCCCCCCACGGTAGGAGTTCTCTGGTGGGCATTAATTTAATCTAAGACAAAAAGATACACACACTTTGTGTCCACAACCACAGGTTCGTCCTCACTCCTCTCCCTTAGATTTCCTTGTCACAGACATTCTCATCTGGTTCCTTCCAGGCCCTGACCAAGCAGCCAAGCAATTCACTCTTGTCCCAGAGTTCATGTCATTCTATCTCAGGCTGCTTCTCCCTCTTATAAAGTGAACCACCAAAGGCGCTGCTTGCATTTCCACCCACTGGAAAAAGCATCCCACACCACTTTGCTTTAGGACCACCCTGAGGGGGCTATAATGTAGCAGCAGTCCATTTTCAGCTGGCACCAAGAAACCTGTGATCTTCCTCCCCTACTGTGCTGGTAAATGGAAGGTGGCTGGTTAACTACACCCTGAGAGCAGTGCTGGGCTGGGGCATGCAAACTGTCTGCTGTAAGTTTCTTGTCCAATGGGAGGCCACTACTACCTAGCAACTGGCCAGAACATGACCCCCTAAAAATGTCTGCAGGGCCAGACCCCACTCTGCCCAGTTTTCAGAGGCCTACTTTAAGCTACAGCTGTTATTGCCAGATTGAAAGCCATTGCTATAGAAAAATTAAAAAACACAATTTGGTTTGAGCCAATCCTGGCTCACAAATTGTATTCCAGCCAGCTGAGAGACTGGCATTCCTAGGAGAATAGAAAAAGTGAAGAAATCTGCAAGAGGTATGCCTTGTGTTGATTTTTCCACGGATTTAGAAGTTGCTGGATGCTTCAAAGTATTGAGTGACTAATTTCCTTTCCTTTTTTCCAAAACCTCACATGGTAAACATTTATTTCCTGAGAACCCGCCAAAAGAGTACATTTTTTTCAGAGTTCCTGATAGCAAATATTATCAACATAGGCTCTTGAATCTGTATATAGCAACTTAAGAAGTATTGCCTTCATTTGGTTTATGGTTTGGGGGAGGAGAGAGAGAGAGAGAGAGAGAGAGAGAGAGAGAGAGAGAGAGAACTTCCAAATGTTTCTGAAGTGTCTATTTTTTTCTCTGAGATCCAGGCTTACTTATTAGATGAGAATGGTCAATCCAGGACAGTTGGCAAATCGAGGTAAAAATGTGCCTATGATTTGTTTTTAGTTGTGTTATTATACCTCTCAAGCCAAAGCTGCAGACTGGCAGTACCCTGGAGAAAGGAGAGAAATGGACACCATCCATGTCTCCCTTTAGGTAGGGAAGCTTCCAGACAGAGCCTGGAGCAGGGCCATGTTGGAACTGACCCATGCCAGGCCTCTCTGTGCTGCCCCAAATCACACCAGCAACCTCCAAACCAATCTCCGTTTGAGCCAATTCTGCATAGATCTGTCTAGGTGCCTGTGCAGATTTGCTAAATGGACGCTTGTGCATGACATAAGAAGTGTTTCTGTCAAGTCCATAATTTAGGCTGAAGATGGTGATAAAACAGTACGGGAACCACTATCTGTTCCTCTTGCCATTTAGTGATGGTGCAGGGTTTGCATTCTGGAAAAGTGCTGATTGAAAGTAAGGTACTTTGTTTCAAGAAGTAGATGTGCAGTTAACCTGGAATTTAAGAACATTTTCCAAAAATAACAATAAACTTTATTTAAAAGAAACTGCTTAACTGCCTTGTGTATTACAAAACTCCTTTGATTAATAAGTCATATTATTTACGGACTGTTGGAGGGCCAACCTTTCACTGTACAAATTGCCAATTGATCATTTGGGAAAGGAACCAAAGGGTCAGGAAGGGCTCTTCATCACACTAATGAGAAAGACACACAAAGCATGACCCAGATATTAAAAAGGGGTCAACACTTTTAGAAGATGCCATTCATGGTTGAGCCGAGGAGGCTGCTGCCTGGGAGGCTTAAAAACAAAGAAAATGATGGAGGAGAGGTTTGGGAAAACACTGGCCAGGGTGAGACACAACAGTGAGATCAGGAGGATTTGAAAAGGGTCTGGCTTCAGTAAAAGTAAAAGATGGAAAAGGATTCAATTTTTCTAGCTTGTTCTTTACCCTTGCCCTTGTAATGTGAATCCAACTAGATAGCATACTTGATTGCAAAGTATCCACCCTTTCTACGTGTTTCATTAGGGTTACGGTCATAAGAATAATTATTAATTAGGGTAACACTAGCTGCCATAACAAATAGACCATCAAAAAAGTGTATAATGCCTCAAAAACAATAAAAGTTTATTTCTTGCCCATAATTCAGTGTAAGGGAGATATTCCAAGTTGTCTGACAGCTCTCTTCCACATGGTGATTTAGGAACATGGACTCTATCTGTTTTGTGGCTATGCCATTTCCTAAGGCCTTGTTTTCTTCTGCATTGAGACTCTAGAATGGGAACAAGCACGTGGGCACACCTGCCTCTTAAAAACCCTGGCTCAAAAGTGGCATGAAAAACTTCTACTCACAAACCACTGGCTAGAACTTGGTTACATGCTATGCCTGCCTGCAAGGGTGCTAGAAATGTAGTCTAGCTGTATACCCAAGAAAAAGAAGAAATGGATTTCTTGGTGAACAGCTAGCTCTGCTCGGAAGCAGAGAAATGCTTTATTAATCTTTGCATAAGTGCCTCCTGCTGTGCATTGCAGGGTCAATGGTAAGTAAACAGTAATAAAATGAATGAATGCTTGAATGACTACTGAGATCACAATAATAATAAACAATTTTCGAGGGCTTATTACATGCACCTTTCTAAGTTATTTACACATATTATCTATTTAATCCTCGAAATTTTGTGTTGTATTTGGGTGAGGAAACAGGCACAGAGAGATTAAGCAATTTAGTGAAAGTCATAGAGCTGGTAAGTGGCTCCTCATTCTTATCCACTATGTTTTACTGCCTCCCAGAATGTAACTTCGAATCATAACTTTTATTCATGCACACAAGAAACAAGCTTTCGGAATTTTATAACCCAAAGTTCAGCATGATATAGTAGTATTTCTCAGATTGGGTTCCTGGATGGGGTTCCTTAGTTCACTATGACAATTTTAAGTTTTAGATTTCCATTGCAAAAATAACTTTCTTTTTTTTTTTTTTTTGTCTTTTTTCGTGTCCAGCAACGGATCGCAACCCTCAGTGTCGCGCCCGTACCAGACCGGACCGGCAACGGGATCGCAACCCTCGGTGCTGCGCCCGCACCTCGCTCAGCCAGTGAGCGGGAACCGGTCTGTATGTGGGATCTGAACCCTCGGCGGGAGCGCCGCCGCGCTCCCAAGCGGCGTACTGTAGCAGTGCGCCACCGGGCCGGCCCCCAAAAATAACTTTCTTAAAAATATCATGGAAGGTATGAATCTCAGTCTGCAAAAATGCCATGAAAGGTATGAATTTCTCATGAAAGTTATGAATTTTCTACAATTAAAGTTACTTTCTAACTCTGAATCTACTTTCCCACCAGGAGGACAGACAAGTTCGCCTCAGATCTCCTTGTTCCCCTGACCCCATATCTCCAGGGTTTTGTCACAATTCCACAGCCTTTCACAGAGCCCAAACACCAGAGCATGGGGGAGAGGAGCAGAGCTGTGTGGGAGGACAGACATCTGTCCAGATAAGTGGTCACTAAGATGTGGCCCTCCAATCTCATGCCATTGGTCAAGTCTAAACAGAAGCCAAAAGGCAAGAGCGCTCAATGATACAATGCATAAGGATCATTCTCCCAGGACACAGATCAGGGTAGACAACAGTGGAAAATAGATGTGGAGGGAAACGAGCACGTTGAGGAAGGGTGTATTATGGTGTCTCCACCATCTGGGGACTTAGAAACCACAAACCAAAAAGCTTAATTTCTGCTTTTCTGATCCATCTGATCTCTCCCATGAGGTCATAGGCACAGAACCCAAGTACCTGTTTGAATGGTTGGGGTAGGAAGAAAGGGAACAGCTGACAAGACAAAACACAGGGAGAAATCAATGAATCAGTAAATATCTCAAAACATTGTCTCAGCAATATAAACACATTTCTAATCATCTGGACAACCATCTTACAATCTGTTACCACCACAAGAGTTCAGAACTGCATTTACATTTAGTAATATACTAGCCTCAAGTATTTTGTCATTCATTAACTCCTAAATTCAATAAATATTTATTGAGAACCTATTATGTGCCAGACACTATTCTAGACATCAAGAAACAACAGTGAAAAAGACAGAGGACCCACCCTCAAGGAGGAGACATTTTAGTAACATAGTTCTATTTTTATTATCATGGCCTAATGAAGCAAGACCAGAGGTAAATTTCATAATGAAACAGTCATTTGGGCCAAGCAGAAGCTAAATTTTATCACAATGTGCTGTAAAAATCTTGGCTTTTTCACAGTAGTTCCAAGAGAAAACAATAATGTGAAAATGGAATCATCATGCAGCAATAGAAATACCAAACTGACAAGAACCTGTATCCGTGAGAGTCAATATTATATTGTTACAAGCCTCCATTTTATTTCAACAAAATATTAACTGCCTACTGTTAATGTTAGTTTGAATTTTATTGATTTTTTTTTTGTCCTTTTTTTTTTTTTTTTTTTAGACCGGCTGCACCGTGCTCAGCCAGTGAGCGCACCGGCCATCCCTATATAGGATCCAAACCCGCGGCGGGAGCGCTGCTGCACTCCCAGCGCCACACTCTCCAGAGTGCGCCATGGGCTCGGCCCTGAATTTTGTTGATTTTGAAGTTTTGTTTCCATTTAATTTATACATTTACTTTTAGTTCTGTGGTTACATAAATGACATAAGCATGAGGTGTTTACATCTAGTTACATCTAGTTACATCTAGTTACAAAACATAAAATAATTTTAATTAACACAAGGGGTCTTTGAAAATGTTTTCCTTAGAAAAAAAGTTTATACCTTATCCAAATTTGGAAAACCCTGGGGTAGTAGAATTGGACTTGATGCTACTCAAATCTCAACTCCCCCATTTACCACCAGACTATTCAATCTCTATCAATTTTCATTTCCTTCTCTATCAAATGGGACTAATCCTGACATCATAGGGATCGTGTTAGGAGTTGAATGAGATACTGCATGTGAGTTGTCCAGCACGTAGCATGTTCTCAGTAAAAGCTGGTTCCATTCCCTGGTAACATTTTCAAAATGAGTGATAAAAAGAAAATACTTGTAATGGGAAACTAATAAGGCTATATCTTTAAAGAACTCTTTCTTCTTGGGAAAATGGAACCATAATTTAGCCTAGAAGTTTCCAGAGTGCAGCAACTGGAAAACTGACCAACATGCAAATAAAAGAAAAAGAGAAGAAGCCATGGCTACATAAGGAAGCCAATGCTTGTGCTACACATCCAAGTGAAAGTCTATTTCTCGTTTTGGAGAAAAAAATGAAAAGAAACATTGGAGATATCCATCAAAATTTCTGTTCCCACATAGCATGCTCAAGCAGGAAGAAGCTACCTCAAGAAAAGAATTCTGAGAAAGGACTGCTGTTTACCTGGTTTTGCCAGTGCTGGGTACCCAAATCCTCCCTGTGGTAGCCAGGGCAGGAATTGTCCATGATTTTCAAGACCCTTTCGGTCTTTATGTTTGTAAAGGCTTAAAGTTCATTTCAAGGCTAACCTTTAAACACAGCTCCTATATGATATGTTAACCCAGGTAATGGCTTTGTCTACTCTCTTGGCCCTGCAACTCCCTCTAACTTGAGAGCTGTCTTGAAATTGTAGTGACTGCTTCAATCAGTACTCTTTCCTAGCGACTTTATCCCTGGGCCAAAAGACATGGACTTATTTTTGCTCTCTTTGTTTTTCATTTTTTAAATTTTATTTATTTATTTATTTATATATATATTTACATTCTAAGATGTTGCAAAACAGTTGGGGGGAAGGGGAGAGGGGAAGGGGGAAAGGAATATGGTGGAAGGAGGAGGAAAGAGGCAGGGTGTGGTTGAGGCCTGTGGCACAGACCATGAGGCTTCCAGCAGCTACCCAGTCTTTGCTAAGCTGGATGCAGACATCGGGGATTTTTGCTCCCTTTGGAAAGAATCACCACTTCCTTATTGGGGTCCAAGCTAAAAATGGATTTCCGCATTGCAGAAAGCAATGGTTCTTCCAGTGTAACGTCAGCAATTACCTCCCCAATGCTCTACCCCACTCCCGCACACACATCGTAAAAAAAAAACTTCTCAGGACCAGGACTCTAATTCAGAACAGCTGAATGGATTGGGGAGGGATAACCACAGAGGGTGATGACCAAGCTGAATCTGAAATACAAGGAGGGTTTGACCAGTTAGACCACAGGAAAAAGGTATTCCAGAAAGTAGCCTCAGACTGGTGAGTATGTGGTTGTGAGGAGAGGCAAGATGAGAGATGAATAATAAATAGTTATGACTTTGGAGCCACATACACCCAAGTTCAAATCCCAGTTGCGTAAAGATTTGGTTTCCTCATTTGCAAACAATATCTGAAAAAGTAAGGAATAGATGAGATCATGCACATGAAGTATGAAAGTGATGGCATTTGATGCATGCTTAGCATATAGTAACATTTTATTAATATGAGTATATTAATATATAAGGCTGAAGGGTTAGGCGGTGCCAGATTATGAACAGTTTTGAATGCAGAGTTAATTCAACGAATGCATAGTTAATAAGCTATTTGGAGCCACTGAAGGATTTTTAGCTGGGAATGGATTGATCAAGTTTATTCTCATTAGGGAAGGCATTCAAGTACAAAGCAGTGTGCTAAGCACTGTGGGGAGGACTTTTGAATCAAAATGCTGTCTTAGACCCCCAGTATATAATTTGTTGCATCAACACCCACAATTTAGTGTAGGTCTGGAGCTAACTTCAAAACAGGAAACTCTTCACTACTTTCCACTTTTTTTTATAAAATGGGTGGAAGAAAGCTGGAGTTGGGTCAAGAAACGGTGTAGTGGAAAGTCTAACCAGAACCAAGCAGCAGGGATCTCTTCCAGCCCTGAAGGCAAAGCGCTTCATTTTCCTCTTAGAGGTACTAATAAAGTAACGTGCTAGAGTGAAGGTCACAAAACCTCATGAATAATCGTAACTCAGTAATTCCTGCTGATGTAGATATGTATCATGTATTTTCTAAACTGACATAAACAGCTGTTAGAAGAACTCCTTGAACAAAAAACACCACCAAAGTCAAGATGAGCCTTCCTGACATCTGCAGTGTGAAGCTGCTGAGCTGCTCAGAAGTATTCTAGCAACACTATAGACACCATTTTCTGTAGTAATAACTTACTTAAAATTTGCATTGACTAAGATAGTTGAAGGTCATTGCCAGAACCCTCTTCGGACAGGAAAACATCTAAATACAAAAAGTTATTTTGGTGTTTTTTTGATCTTGTTTTTTCCCCCCACTATGCTACATTAGAATAGATATTTCCATGCAAATGCTGTCCTCTTGTGGTAAGAACCAGTTACTTCAATTTAAGATAATGTGTGTTACTGTGGATAGAAAGAGACAAAGTTAAATGATCACATTTTAATAGTTTTTTTAAAAAATTCATTCACAAAATGTTTTTCCATGGTAATTCCCAGAATTTTCTCTTTCTTCTGTGGCTTTCTCATGAAAATCAATTTTGCTTATTACACTCCTGTTGAAAATTATAAAACATAATCGCTGCAACCAGTGAAAGACTTATTCACACTGAAACAAGTTGATCTAGTTCTTTTGTTTTCACTGCCCGACACACTCATCAAATGAATGTTGTAATATTTATTCATCAATTCATTGATTAGCACTTGGCATTTCCAATTCAGTGGCATTACCAATGGTAGTGCAATAAACATTCTTGTATGTGTCTCTTTGCATATATATATTTGCACATGTATAAGAAATCCTCTTGTATTCATACTTACAGAATTCTGGGTTGAAGGGTATTATTATATCTCCAACCTCACTAGACTGCCAAATTCTTTTCCAAAATGGTTGTACCAAATTCCATTTCCATCAGCTGAGTATGTGATCCCCACTCCTTATCAACATTCATCAAGCTTTTTTTTAACTTGTGCCAATCTGATGGATGAGAAAACACTACAGTTGTATTTTTTTGTATGATACAAGAGATCTACTTTTATATTGTCCCAGAGTGATTTATCAATTTCCCATTTCCCTATTGTCAATCACAATGTCATAAAGTTATGCAATGAAATTTATAAGTTTCTGCATATGAGTATGTGTGAGTCTGTTAGGGGTTCCCTATTATCTTCCATTAGTCTATTTATGTATCCCTAAACCATTATTAGGGCATCTTATTATGTTTGATAAGGTAGGGCAAGTTTTAATTTTGATGAAGTCCAATTTACCAATTTTTTGTTTTATGGTAAGTGCCTTTTGTGTTATGTAAAAAAAAAAAATTTGCCTAACAGACATTCACAGAGACATTTTATTTTCTCTCCTAAAGTTTCATAGTTTTAGCTTTCATATTAAGGTGTATGATTCATTTCAAAGTAATTTCGTGCATGATAAATGGTAGGGGTCAGGGTCATTTTTTTTCCATCATGGTTATTCAGTTCCTCCATCACCATTTATTAAACAGGTCTTCATTTTCTATACTGAATTCTATTTGCACCTTTGTCAGAAACCAAATAACCGATTGTCTGGATCTATTTTGGGACCCTCTGTTCTCTTCCTTTGGTCTGCTTTTCTATACTTATGACACTATCTCATTGTCTTAATTACAGTAACTTTTATAAAGTCTCAAAATCTGGTAGTGTAATTCCTTTAACTTTATTCTTCAAGATTGTCTTAGCTATTTTAGGTCCTTTGAATGTCTATGTAAATTTTAGAATCGGCTTGTCAATCTCTACAAAAAGTTATCTGGGATTTTTATTGAGATTGCATTGAATCTATAGATCAATTTGGGGAGAACTGATACCTTTACAATAAAGAATCTTCAAATCCATGAACACAATTTGTCTTTTCACTTATGATGTCTCCTTTATCTCAGCAATGTTTTAAAATACTTGTACATCTTTTACTAAATTTATTCCCAGGCATTTAGTGTTATATATACTGTTGTAAGTAGTACTGGTTTTTAATGTTTTCCAAAATTTAAAAATTACTATGTAGAAATAAGGATATAGATCGGTCTTATTTTGTAATCTTGCTAAATTCACTTATCTTACTACTTACTAATTTATATACCTTTTATTTAATATCTTTGAATTTCCTATGTAATCATGTCATCTGCAAACAGACACTCTTATTACTTCTTGTTCAATCCCTGTGCCTTTTGTTGCTTTTTCTTATATTAATATACAATTGTTAGGACCTTCGTTATAATGTTGAATAAAAGTGGGTAAATGTGGACATCATACTGCCCATTTACAGCTTTAGGGGCAAGGATTTCAATATCTCACTATCATGATGTTAGCAGATTTTTAAAGATACCTTCTATCAGACTGAAAAATTCCTTTCTATTCCTAGTTTGTTATTTTTTTTTAAATCATAAACGGAAATTGAATTTTGTCACTTCCTGCATTTATTGAGATGCTTATCTTTATATTTTTCCTCCTTTATTCTGATAGGATAGTGAATTACATAGACTTACTTCAAATGTTAAGCCAAATATATTCCTGGGAGAAAGTTTACTTGGTCATGATGTACTATCCTTTTGATATATCTCTGGATTGTTTTGGGGGTTTTTTTGTTTTTTTTTTTTTCCCTTTGGGATTTTACACCTAGGTTCATAAGGGATATTAGTCTGTAATTTTATTTTCTTGTAATGTACTTTTAAGGTTGTGATATCAAAGTTATGCTATAAAACAAGTTCGTAAATATCTTCTCATTGTTTATTCTCTAAAATACTTTGTGTAAGATTGGTATTATTTCTGCCTAAAATGTGTGCTAGAATTCACCAACAGATCCATCTAGACCTGGAATGTGTTCTGTGGAAAAGTCTTAATTTATAAATTCAATTTCTTTAACACATAAAGGACTATTCGGATTTTCTATTTCTTATCAGTTTTGGTGAAGTTGTGTTCGGCAAAAATTTCCATGCCCTCTAAATTCTCAAATTTATTGGCCTAAGGTTTTTCATACCCACCTCATATCTTTTTAATGCCTGTAGGATCTGTAACAATACCCCTTTTTCATTTCTGATATTGACAATTTGGGTCTTTTTATTCTTGATTATACTGCTAAAGGTTAATCAGTTCTATTAATCTTTTCAAAGAATCAACTTTTGGTTTTGTTCACTTTGTCTGTTATTTCTTTTCTATTTTATTGTCCTTATATTTATGTACTTGTCTATTTTCTTACATTTTAATTTGTTCTTCCGCTCACTTCTTGAGATGGAAATTTACATAATTGATTTTAACTTTACTTCTTTTCTGATATACAATGACGAGGTATATAAAATATATAATAAAATATGGTAAAGCAATAGATTTTTCTCCAAGCATTCCTCTAGCTCAATCCACAAATACTGTTGTGTTTACATTATCATCAGTACACAGTATTTTTTAAATTCCCTTGAGATGTGCTAGTTCACCTATGGTTTCTCAGAATTTTTTTTGCTTAATTTCCAAATAGTTGGTTATTTTTCTAGATATCCTATTGTCGCTGATTTCTAAATTCCATTATTGTCAGAGAACATATTCTGTATTATTTTAATCCTCCGGAAGTTCTTATACTTGCTTTATGGCTGAGCATATGATCTATTTTGGTGAATGGTTTATGTGCACTTCTAGAGAAAGTTCATTCTGCATTTGTTGGCTCTAGTCTGTTATGTCAATTATATCCAGTTGGAAAACAGTGTTCAAATATTCTATGCTTCACTCATTTTTTTTTCTATTTGTTCTATCAATTACTGAGAGAAATGTATTAAAATCTCCAACTACGATTATTGATTTTCCTATTTATCCTTTTAGTTCTGCCAATTTTTGTTTTGTGTATTATAAGGTTTTGTTTCTAAACGCATATGCATTTAGAATTGTTATGTTTTCCGGATGAGATTATCATTTAATTATTAAGAAATTAGCTTCAGCGGCTGGCCAGTTAGCTCACTTGGGTAGAACGTGGTGATGATAACACCAAGTTAAGGGTTCAGACCCCCATACTGGCCAGCAAGGAAAAGAAAAAAAGAAATTAGCTTCTTTGTTTCTGGTAATACCCTTTGTCTAGAAGCCTTCTTTTTCTGATACTAATGTAGTAATACTGTATTTCACATTATTAATTTTTGCTCTAGTGTTTTTCCATCCTTTTACTTTAAACTTATCTGTTCTTATTTTTAAAGTGTATTCTTATAAACAGCATATAGTTGATTCTTGTTCTCTCTTTTTTTTTTTTTTCCCCGTGTCCGGCAACG
>NW_007727336.1:250959-252493 GCF_000696425.1 Galeopterus variegatus | reverse complement strand
AAAAAAAGATGTTTCTGTGCTCCCTACACAGGGCTCAACACTCAAACTTCATGGCCACCTCTTCCCACCAAGGACTGGCTTCCTTGAGGAAGTGGTGGGAAGGGGAACCTAGGGCACGGAGGACATGGCTGGCTGGGCCAGCTCTGGCTGTAGCTGTCAGGTGACACACTAGGATACATCAAAGGGCTGGAGTTTCAAGAGCAAGAAACATCACCTGAGCAAGAAACTGCAGAGGAAGTCACATATTTGGCACACCCAATACTAAGTTGTGAAGCTGAAAAAGTTTTCTACACCATCAATAATAACAAACCCACTATCTAAGTAAAAGGCTGAATTATCTTTCTTATCTTTTTTATTAAAATATTACATAATTGTCATATGATGAAGTGGTCAAAGAATATGCAGACAAAATGCTCAGGAAAGTATGACAGAGGGATATCAGGGATACCTTTGGGCAGGCAGTTAACGTTATTCTGGATTTTATGTTTGTGACATCTGAAACATACTGTNCTTTGGGCAGGCAGTTAACGTTATTCTGGATTTTATGTTTGTGACATCTGAAACATACTGTCATTTATCATTCCAAATAAATACTCACTTTCTTATCTAATTTTGTATTTGTAATTTTGAATTATTCTTCTTAAAGACCACATTTTCCAAACTGTGTAAATCTCACATTAGATCCACCACTGCTGTTTTTATTTCTACCATCATAATTCATACTTTAAAATATGTATACACATGCTTATATATATATATATATATATGGGTACTTCAAAAAGTTCATGGAAATATTCATATTATCTTTCAATTGTATTTTTCCTCGAACTTTCTGAAGTCCCTTCATTTATATACTTATACATATTCTCTATTGGGCAGTTTGCTTTGTTTTCTAACTCTTCTTATATAAAATACATTTTTGTCTTTTTGTTTTCTCCAGTGATCTTGAAGGTGTAAATATTACTTTAGATTCTACTAATGGTTATCATTTGTGTTTTCAAAAAACATATACATAAACCTCATTTTCTTAAAATCAGCTAATAGCCAGCTAAAGTTTACTTTGGCCTCCCTCATGTAAGATTAAGAACTCAGCCATTTTCTCCCCTTATATTGGACGTCTCTTGACCCTACCTCACATCTTCTGGACCCATACTTACTCTAACCACTGCTATGACCATCAGCTCCACACGGGTGAAACCGACAGCACCTCACCTCAGCTGCACCCATTTTTTTCTGTCTCGGGGCTTCTCTAAAACTGTGCTATTGCATGGAACACCTGTGGGAACCCTCTATGTGTGGAGTACACTAACATTTATAAAGCAAATGCATTTCACAGGGCCTAGTTTCCAAAGCCCTGCAGTTTGAGGTTTAGCCTAACTTCTTAAAATTACATATAGAAATGTTAACCTTGCAAAAGACAGGAAACTTTCCTCAAGCTAACGCCTCTGATGTAGATATAGAATTGTAACACAGCAAAATTGCTGGCTTAAAGGGTAGATGTCAGGGCCGGCCCGTGGCTCACTCGGGAGAGTGC
>NW_007727336.1:245857-250203 GCF_000696425.1 Galeopterus variegatus | reverse complement strand
AAAAAAAAAAAAAGGGTAGATGTCCTTGGTGCAGGTTAACCTTACTTAATTGATATGTAAACGTACTAAGGAAATTGCTGTAGGGAAAGAAAATGTTTGCTAAGAACAAGCTTTTGTTGGCGGATCGACTTAACCTTTTGCAAATTGCATTATGGAATGTCACTTTGTTATTTCACTGATGTTACCAGCGTCTATTGTTAAACTATACTTAGCCATAACCCCACCTATGTTCTTTTTCTATAACTTTCTGGCCTGGAGAATAAATACTGACACAGAACCCAGGGTTAATTTCCCAAAGGACGAATGCGTCTCTCTTGAGGGTTCTGGGAAGTTAACCCCTTCGGGGTGTCTCACTGCTCAGGAGAGATGGGCTTTGAGTAATCCTTTTCATGTCTCCGTCACCCAGGGGAAGAGAGGTGACAAATCCGTGTGAGGCAAAGCAACATCTATGTACTCAGGCATGCACAACAGCAGCATCTCAGGAGCAAGCCTTGTACAAACAGCGAATGGAAGCCAGCAGATAAATGCTCCCCCCTTTTCTTTGGGCAGGTAATTTTGAGGCACATAACACACAGCATCTCAAAAGGTCCCAGTGAAGTTGAGCTCCAGTTACCCACAGCACTAACAACCCTATAATGTACCTTTGCACTGGCTTTTCTCTGGTTTCATTCTCCTTCGTTCTACTGTCCTGCTTCCTTGGATAACTTTCCAAATAAACTACCAGGACACAGTTTTTGACTCTACTTTGGAGGTAACACAGACTAAAACATCCCTCTTCCATATCTCTCTATATACTTCCCAAGCTTTGTTGACATAATTTGAGGTTTTAGCATCACTATTACTATAACATTAGAAAAGGAATCCCACTTACCAGATCACTTCCTGGGTCATGTAATGATAGATTCATATTCATGTCTACAACCACTCTACTCACCCCTTACCTGCGAAGAGGTGTGCCTGCTACTCTCTCGTGCATCCAGAAAAAGGGCCAACTATCAGTGCTTAGGGGCAAAATCCAACTACAAACTTGGCTCATGGGAGATAATAGAGGTGCACATCTCATAGGCCATAATATCCAACACACTGGATCATCGATCCACCACATTCAGAACTTCAGAGCCCAATCTCATTTGGGGACTGAGAGATGAAAAGGAAACTAAATAATAACCCACATGATTGTAGATAAAAACCCCCTCAACTCCTGCATTAATCAGGTGGGACTCTTTGGTAGCAAATAAATGAAGCCCAACTCCAAATAGCATTAAGCTATTATAAAAAGGATTTACTGATTCATGTAACTTAGGATGGCAGTGGAGCTGTCATCTGACATGAAAAAGTCCAGAGCCCAAGCCGTGCTGCAATCAATCCCTCTTCCCATCACTTTCCCATCTCTCTCTCTGCCACCCCCTTCTCCCGACTTAATACCTTCCTCTTGCCCTCTTTTCATTTCCCACAGCCCATCCTTCTGCCTTTCAGTTCTGTTTCTGTGTGCTGGCCTCATTGTCTTTTTCTGTAAATGGGCTTTCTCCAAGCAGTAGGGGAGATGACATTAGCTCAATATTTAACATGGCACCTGAGGTAACAGGGAATTGGACTGGGCAGCCAGTGTGACCAATGGATATTATCCTACTGGCTATATGGCATCCAAATACCCCTTCCAATGGAGGGAAATACCAAAACAGGGCTCTCTCCATAATAAATCTTTCACGTATCTAATTCTGTATTGGCATCTGCTTCTTTGGAGACCCAAACTAACACAATCGAGATCTCCAGAAGCAAGCCCTGAGTTGAGAATTCATGAGCAAATGATTTATTAAGGTGGTGCTCTCAAGAGAAACTGGTAAGGGAGAGGGAGAAATTGGTAAGGGAGAGAGAGAAACAGGATAGGGAAGGGGAGCAAGCCAAGCGATGGTATCATTTCAGGCAAAACTCCTGCCTAACCCCACACAGAAGGTGTGCATACGAAGGCAAGAAGTCGCCACTACGCTATTTCTCACCTTGAATTGTGCTCAATTATGTCATCCTACCAAGCTCACCAAACAGGACTTTACAATGTACACTAGATAATGAAATATTTAGTATCTACAATATAATAATACTGCACATATAATCCAATAATATTGTACCTGTGCCTGGCAGATAGTAAGTACTCAATAAATATGTTAAATGAATATACAATATCAACAATATAAAATGTTTGAAAATTGCTCCTGCCCTATAAAAAGTATAGCATCCTCACACAGTTTTCATGTAAATTCCTTTTTCCACAAAAACTTGTGTCCCAAAATATATACAAAGTGACATCCCTCTTCCATTTTTATTCTTCTCAGTTCCACTCCTTCCATTCCCAATGCAGGAAGAAGTCTCATTCCTTTTGTCCAACTTTGTCTCTCAAACAGCAGTTCCCTGTAAATATAATTATTTCAATCCACTTAAATTACAAGAAAGAGAGGGCAGAGGAGAGATGGCTAGGGCCCAGAACCCAAACCAGTCAAACCTGCAATCCAGCATCCTAATGTGGATGACTGATGAGCACGGAGGAAAAAGTTGCCTTTTGGTGGGACAATAGTTAGGATAAGAAGTAGAAGAAAAGCAAACTAAGCTGCCTCCTTGGTCCTTTTCTCCTAGCTCTCACCATTCCCATGGTAAATCGAACCCAAGTAAAAGCACACTAAGGAAAAGAAGGCGAATGAAGATGCCTAGAACTGATCTAAACCACCCGCCCAAGAATTTCCCAAGGAAGATATTTTCCTAACAGAAAGGCATTCCCTGGTCCACCTTACCTTACTAGCTAGCATAAGGGAAAAACAGGAGCTTAATAAATAGAAATGAAAAGGTCACAAGTTATTGGCTGTCTGCCGTTTGAATGCTAATATTATATACTTTTTAAAAACGTTTATGTTTTGTCACTAATGGTCCTCACCCTTACCCAATTGTTAGAAAATAATTTATGATACATTGAACAGACTTATCGCTTGGTAAAGATTCAAGACTTGAGGAAAACACAGGCTTTGGGATTAAAGTGAGGCTCAAATCCCAAATTCAGGTTTCCCTAGCCATGTGACCTAAGGCGGATGAGGCTGTTTCCTCATTAACATGTAACTATGTATGATATAGTTGTAAGGAGTAGAAATAATACAAGAAAAGTGTCTGGCTCATGGGAAGTACACAACAAAACTCAGTCATTACTTAAGATAGTATAACATAGTGTAAAAAGCACAGCATTTGGAATTAAAGCCCTTGGGTAGTCTCACTTTTGCTGATTACTTCTATCAAGAACCCTACCTCCCTGAGTTTGCTTCTTTATGTATAAGATGGACGTAATAGCTGTATTGCCTACCTCAGAATATCGTTTAGAGTTTCAAGTGAGGTACTACATGTTAAGAACATTATTAATCATGAAGCATATATTAAAATGATCTAAATGCTAACTTATTTCACTGTAGTGATTTTTGACGGACATCTTTTTAAATGTATTTCCTACTTCCTTGCCTTATCGAACATAACCTTATCTTGAGGGCTCCTGTCTATGATGTCTTTACTCTTCTTATGCCATCTAGCCTCAGATTGCTGCCTCTTAAAAAAATAGTTGTCAAATTTTATTGTGGTAAAATATATAAAACTTAGCATTGTAACCATTTTTAACCATCCTATTCAGTGACTGAGTACATTCGCATTATTGTACAACCACCCACCACCACCACTATCCATCTCCATAACTTTTTCATCAAATTTTTCACAAAATTGTACCCATTAAACACTAACTCCCTATTCATTACTCCCGGATGATTGCTGCTTTTTCCTTACCATTTTTCTATATCTGGTACTGCTTCACTCATTTTAGCAGCAAAACAGCTCACTTCTCTTTTTCCCCCAAAATATACTGCCAACTATAACTTGGTAGGAATTGTGAAAGCCATTTAAAAATGTTAACATTCTCTGACCTCAGGTATTAATACAATCTGGTTCCAACTTGACTTTTCAGCCCTATCTGTTCAGAACCCTGTGTTAAAGTCAAAGTAGACAGCTGTTATTCACTGTGCTTTCTCTTTCCACACCTCTGCTCAGGCCATTCTCCCCATTTGGAATGTCTTTTTTCCTCACCCCTTCCCACTCCTACCTATGCCTACTGAAATCCTTCAAGGCTCAGCTCATATTCTAATTTCTCCATGAAGGCTGCTTGATGACCTGATTGTAGTGATCCCTCTCTCTCCTTTGATCTCTAACAACAGCTATTATCTAAACTAATCATAACATAAATTTTTTTTGTGTGTGTGTGTGACCACAACCCTTGGCCTGGGGGTCGCCCACACCGCGCCCAGCCAGTGAGCACACAGGCCATCCCT
>NW_007727336.1:230737-244957 GCF_000696425.1 Galeopterus variegatus | reverse complement strand
TTCCAGATGGTTAATAATCATCTGTAATATAATGATAATCCTATTACATCAGTTACCATCAGATTAACAACGTATACTTCTGAATTAAATCATTTTTATTTTGCCAATTTGAAAATTTAATTCCTACAGTCAAACCTGAATGATTCTGTTGATTGATTCTGAAAAAGACAGCAACACTCCAAGAAGTCATCATCGTTCACAATTCCCACTTAGGGTTGAGACTCTGCAAAGTTATCTTTTCCTTAGCTTCCTGCATTCTTAATGGATGTCAATGAAGGGAACAAGTTACAACGCGCCTAGTTTTCTTCATTCAGGTACACGTGTAAGGGAATAGCAGCTGCTAGGGAATTCCCCGGCGTCTGGGTCAATGCTTCTCGCTTCACAGCCTAACTAAGCGAGAGTTGCTGCCCTTCGGCTTCTCATTGGCCAAGCCTCTCCTGGCAAAGACGGCAAGGGAGGAAACTGCCGAGGAGACGTGGTTTTGCAGGGGATGCCTCTACCCTGGACGCAGCGCCCCTCATTTTCCAATCGGCACCGAGTACAGGATTTCTCCTAGGCCTTTCTCTTTCAGCAGAGACGTGCATGTGCCAGCAACCTTTAACTGATTCCAGGGTAAAGAATTTAATAACATTATACTGTATTGCTTTACAGCCCACGCTTCTGGTTATTATTTCATTCGAGCTCTGCAACCGCCCTGCATTTCTACTTCAAAGGAACAGTGCTCATGAGCTACAGGGCCCGCCAGCCGCAGGGCCTACACTCAAATCCAGAGCCCGTCACCACTCCGAATCTCAAGCTTCTCACCGCCAACACTTCCCCAGCCTGGAGCTTTCCCAGATAACCCACCTGCCTTGGATTCCTGGGCAGCGGTTACCATCCTGCGCGGCCCATCTGAGCCGCAACCATCCGCCATTCACCCGCCTTCCCCAAACCAGGAAAAGCACCAGGACGCAAGAGCGCGTTTGGCCATTTCCCCTTCCAGGAGCGCAGAGCTTAGGGCGAGGTCGCCCAAGTCCCCTCACCGCACGCGTT
This sequence comes from Galeopterus variegatus, assembly GCF_000696425.1. Lineage (NCBI taxonomy): Eukaryota > Metazoa > Chordata > Mammalia > Dermoptera > Cynocephalidae > Galeopterus > Galeopterus variegatus. The sequence goes on along the minus strand of NW_007727336.1, from coordinate 243,925 downwards.
ACCCAAGACCCCGGCTAGCCATTGTGTGGCTGACTCAGGCTTCCAACGCGCCCCGAACCCAGCCACCACGGAATCTCCAGAGGTGGGCTCACCAGCCCCTGCCCTCACGGGCCGCTCTAGCCACGCTCGGAGCCTGCAGTCTCGTTGCTCCCGGCTTGACGTCATCGGCGGGCGCCGCAGCGCGGTGGCGGGCACGCGCAGCCGAGAAGATGTCTCCGACGCCGCCGCTTTTCAGTTTGCCCGAAGCGCGTACGCGGTTTACGGTGAGCTAGAGGCGGGAGGGTGCGGGCCTGATGCGGCGCTATTCTTTGCCCTCCTCTCCCTGAAATTACTTGAATTTTGCCCCGCGGTAAAGTGAGACAGAGGTGTGTACGGCGCGGCGGTCCGCCGCCGGCCCCGTCGGGTGCCGGGAAGTAGGGAAAGGCGCACCACCTGTCTCCCCCGTGCATCCTCTGCTGTTCGCCTCCGCACACCCGCCGGCGGGTTGCCGGACCCCACGTTCTGGGCGCCTTTGCGCCCGGCGTGGAGAGCTCATCTGCAGACTACCTTCGGTCGGGTCTAGATCCTCAGCTCGCTTAGAGGGGCAGGCGCTTCCAGAACTGGAAGCGGAGCTGCTGAAGGGGGACGGCGGGAGTGGTTTTAGCCCAGAGACCCTGGCTCCCGCCCTGCCTCCTAAGTTGTCAGGTACTTGTCCCAGCCGCTTGTTCACCCCCCTTTAACCCTCCGTATCTCACCCCTAAGAGATCGATAAAGAGATACTAAGCGGCAAAAGGCAAACAGATTACCTGGGAAGGATTACCAGATGCCATTTTATTCTTGCCCAAGGCGGAAAGGATGTTGAGCATTTGGGAAACGCTTTACACATTAGAGTAACAGTGAGAAGTAGGCTAACTCTTATTATCCCTGGTACGTGAGATAGAAACCAGAAAGAGTTAAGTGACTTTTCACTGGGTTTCCTGACTTCAAACCAACTTTTCAGACCTACTGTTCTTTTTGTGTTGCCCATCACAGCAGCATATGTACGAAGAATGGTGTTCTAAGTTATTTGATTGTGTTCATCTCTAGCATTTCCACCATATTTCAAGGCATGATTTAACTACTCAGATATTTAACTGTGTTTAGTTAGTTATAGTGATGCCAGAATAAACATTCTGAAAGAAAATTGACTGTTGGTAGTCAGTAGTTTTCTTGTGCGCAGATTTTTTTTCATACAGTGTGAGGTTTGTTTGTTAACAGATTGTATTTTGTTTATGCCACCAGAATCATTTTCTTTGTGTGCATTTTTGCTGCAATCCCTGGTGTTTTGAAATTCTGCTAAGAGTGACTTAAGACTATTCAAGATCATATTAGACCTGAAAGGGATCATTTAATTGAAGATCATCTAGTCCAGTGCTTCTCAAGCTTCAGTGTGCGTGGGATTACCTGGAGATCTTGTTAAATGCAGATTCTGGTTCAATAAGTGTGGAATGGGGTCTGAGATTCTGCATTTCTAACAGGTTCCCAGGTGATGCCACTGCTGTTGCTGGTAGTATCTACAACAACCCTCAAAGAATGACCCAAAATTATGCGGCCTATTAGTGGCAGAGCCAGGAACGAACATTCCCAGTGTATATCTAACTCCTGTGAGGTAATAAGATATATGTGAATTTTTACAGAATGAATGACTTTGCAGTATTTCTGTCCTTAAATTATGACTACTTTAAGATAATCAGCAGGTATTTATTCAGTGTGTCAGGGACTGCACTGAGCAAGGTACTAGAGGAGGTAGGACTTGAGATGGGTCTGGAAGAATGGATAAAATTTGGATGAGCAGGTGGAAAGAACAACAGGAATGTGTAAATACGCTAGAATGAGCTTGGTAGAAAATGATGAAAAATGGCTAGACTTTAGCAGAGGGTATTTGTTAGGGAGCAGCGGGGAAATAAGGTTGGATAGATTGAGTGGGATAACATCAAAGACCTTGAAGGAGCTATGAAACTTCAAAACCAAAACATGTAAATAAGGAGCAACTTGGAGTTTGTTTGTTTGTTTGTTTGTTTGTTTTTTAAGGAGAATACTCTCATGACTGTGATATTTAAAGAAATAGTAGGAGGCAAAACTTAGAAAAAGTCTGGCTAGGAAGCACTTGCCAGATTTAAAGTATTGAAGATCTGTATTATTAAATGGCATTTGGAATAAGTATTTTTTTTTTTTTTTTTTTTCCTTTTTTTTTTGTGGAATAAGTATTTCTAAGAGTGACTGATAGGTAATTTTTCACAGGTATAAATGTTTTTTAGATAGAAAGACATACTATTGATGAATTATGTGTTTTTCAGTAAGTAAGAAAGTCTTTCCAATTATTTGCCATTTTTATTTCTCTAGAAGTCTACCAGAGAGGCCTTGAATAACAAAAATATCAAGCCATTGTTGAGTACCTTCAGCCAGTTGCCCGGCAGGTAAGGCGTTGATTACATGTAAAACACTTTCCTGAATCTTTATACTTACCCTGAGCTGTTTAAAAAATGAGGGTGTCTTTTGTTTTTAATAGTGAAAATGAAAAAAAGTGCACCCTTGACCAAGCTTTCAGAGGTGTTCTAGAAGAAGAAATTGTAAGTATGTTTTTCCCTTATTCATTGTTAAAATTTTTCTGACAAATTAATAAACCATGATATTTACAAATTGCTTTTATTCTTAGAATGGATATTTAAGCATGATTATTTTTAAGTGAGCTCCCTGCATTATGAAAGCTGGCTTGATGATAGATGATATAGGAGTTATATCGTAATTAAGGATTTTGATAGCACAGGTGCAATTTAAGGGTTTAGTAAATGAAGAGAGTCCTCTTCAAGTGAGATAAGAAAAGTTGAGATGAGGTCATAATGAGCAAGAATGAGAGGTTGAAGGTAGGCTCTCTCACCTTACTGTATAAACCGTGACATGTCTCATAGTGGCATGAAAGTTCTAGTCCAAGGATGTTCAGCTTAGGAGCTGGGTCCCCAAACCATCATTTTCCTGTGACATCCTCCTCATCAGTAAGCACACATAAATAACTAAGCCCTCTCCAATCTCAGTAGAAAAATTTAATCTAACTGAAAAATCTGAATTTATTTACTATTAGTGCAGCAGCTGAATGAAAGGAAAAGCTTCAATCATTTATTCTTGGAGAAGCAAAAGTTGAGTCTGCAAAAGCTAGATTCTCTTCCAATAGCCATAATACAGTATCCCTTTTTCTCAGACAATTCTGGATCAAAACCACTTCTTTCCTTTTCTTCGGACTTAGTCATATTTCCATTATGAGGCATTGGGCAGGTTACTTTGCTTTTCTGAGCTTCACTTTGATTTGTAAGAGCAGAAATACTGTTCTTTCAGTGTTGTACAAAACAACACATTACTGAACACTCAATAAATGCTGGTTATTATGATTTTATAGAACCTAAGCAGTACCTCCCTTCCGTCATAACATATTGATGCACCTGTATATTAATTCCCCTGGCCCTGTGCCATTGATTAAGTTATGGTCTCAGCACTTCTGTGCTTGGTTGCTTATAGCCTTAATCATGCTGATGTAGCCATTTTCCTGAGACCACTGGATTTTGAGTAAGTTACCTGCTTATTACTTACTTGACATAGGAGAGTATATCAAAAAGTTCACAGAGGGCCGGCCCAGTGGCGCACTCAGTAGAGTGTGGCGCTTGGGAGCGCAGCGGCGCTCCCACTGAGGGTTCGGATCCCATGTAGAGACCGGCCTGCTCACTGGTTGAGCGCAGTGCGGGCGGGACACCGAGGGTTGCGATCCCGTTACCGGTCACGAAAAAAGACAAAAAAAGGAAAAAAAAGTTCACAGAAAAGTAGAATTAAAAGGTAATATGAATCTTTCCATGAACTTTTTGAAGTACCCTCATACTTCTACAGTTATTGATTCTATATATTACTGTTCATTTTTTGTATTTTCATCTTAGAAAATAATTTGATCTATAAGAAATATTTTTATTCCTTGTTTGTGATAATCAATTTAATGTCAGAGGACATGTTTTTATTGTTATCAAATTAGTCTGAACTCTTGCTCTAAATTAAATTGTTTTCTCCTCTGTTGGTAGATAAATCATTCATCATGTGAAAACGTTTTAGCTATTATTTCTCTTGCTATTGGGGGAGTAACTGAAGGTAAGTAAAGTTTTGTTCTCATTTTTAAAGTAATCTTGGACATGACATGCTTTGTTTAAAATTTCCTTTTTCCCCACACCTCTCCACCTATCTAACTGTGTTCATTCTTCAAGTTCTGCCTGACTCCCACCTTTGCCAAAAAGTTGTCCCAATCAAATTAATTGACATTTATTTCTCATCTCTATTATACAACACACATTTTGGCACTTTCTTTGTCCAGTTGTTTCGCTCATTCAGTAAATATTTATTGAGCATCTACTGTGTGCCTGGTACTGAGCTAGGACTTGGAGAATGAATGGTGACTAAAACATGTTCCCCACTTGTAAGGAGCTAGTGGCTAATGGAGAACACAGGTATGTGAATGTCTTACTATGGTGTAAGTACTGTGGTTGAAGTGGGAACGAAGTGTGGTTGAAGGGAATAAAGTGCAAGTGACTCTGAACTTTGGAGCCTAAAGGAATCAGGAAAGGTTTTAGAGGGGAAGCTATAACATGAGAGCTGGGACATGAGGGATGATGAGTTTGTCAGACAGAAACAAAGAAGGGTATAGCTGCACAAGGCCAAGTTCAGCATGGGTTGAGAACTGTGTGGAGCAGGAGGATGAAAAGATAATGAGAATGGGGAGGAAAGAAACAAGGTAGGTTAGGGTCATTTGTGAAGAGCTGCGTATGCTCTGCTAAAGAGCAGCAGTAGAAGAATAATTGGATTGGGAGAGACTGCTGGCAGGAAATTAAGGCAGGAGACTGTTAAAATGGTGCAGTGGCAGTATGCAATAGTTTGAAGAGACTTTAAGTCAGCAAGGCACATAGTAAGTACACGGTGCCTAACTGTGTAGGAGGAGCTCATTAAATATTTGCAGAAAAAAGAAATGAAAAAATAATTCACCATTCTTTTACCAATTTGGTTAAAATATTCATTTGATTAATACAGATAATATATGTGGAAACTGCCTTTTAATCTATAAAGCATTGTATACATAATGTATTATTTTGATACTTGTTCCTACAAAAACTGGGACACACAAAGTAAAAGTGGTTTCCCAGTATAGCAGCAAGCAATTTTGTGAACTTAAGCTTATAAATTCTGCCTTCACATGTTAAACTTTTATAAGAGCTGCTTAATCATTCATTCATTCATTAAGCATACTTAAATGAGTTCCACAGTGCAGTTCCCTGCCTAGTTTCTGTCAAAAAGTTTGCAGTGTGTCCTTAGTTCATCAATTAACTCGATATGTTACTCTTGTAAGGCTGTCGATGTTTTAACATATGAAGTTTTACAAAGTTATAAACTTGGCATTGGAAGAATCTTAGAGTATGGAATTTAAATCCAGCAGACTTTGAACGTGGGGTTCTTTTCTCCTTGGTAGAGCAGTGGGGAGGAAGATCAGAGGAGAGTCTCTGGTGTTCGGGAAAGATAGAGACTCTGGACACCTTCGAAGTCTATACTTAGAACTTTTGCTTTAATTGAGAAAGATGAGGATTTAGTACTTAAATTGTATTAAAGGCTTAAATGCATTATTTTAGTTTGAGAGGAAAAGTTTTTTGAGATTATGATTTTATATGTGACATGTTATCAAATTATCCATAAATATGTTTTGTTAAATTCAAATAGGCAGATATTTATCAAGCTTCTGTGTAGTGTCACTTTACTAGTTAAAACATATAGCAATGCCTACCTGTAAAAAGCTGATAGTCTAAAAGGTTAAAGGCTTAAATGCATTATTTTAGTTTGAGAGGAAAAGTTTTTTGAGATTATGATTTTATATGTGACATGTTATCAAATTATCCATAAATATGTTTTGTTAAATTCAAATAGGCAGATATTTATCAAGCTTCTGTGTAGTGTCACTTTACTAGTTAAAACATATAGCAATGCCTACCTGTAAAAAGCTGATAGTCTAAAAGGTTACCTCAAAAAGTTCATGGAAAGATTCATATTATCTTTTAATTCTATTTTTCCATGAACTTTTTGAAGTGAACTCTTACATTGCAAAGGTTATTATTTAGGATATGCTAAGTGATACGGTAGCTTTATGAACGGTGAGGTGGCCTGCTCAAAGATATCAGGGAGTTTTTAAAATGAGTTGACATTTACTCTATGTTTCGAAAGGTGGAGTCAGAATTTGCCATGTGATAAAGAGGAGGAAGACTATTTAGGCAGAAAAAAACATTGTAAACAAAACTACGGAAATAATGAACATAGCGTGGTGTTTGGAAACGGTGGAGGGGTATCTGTGGCCAAGGTTAAAATAAGCAGAGAGATCGGTGTGGAAGCTGGGACACAGGTTGTGAAAGTTTTGGGGGAGCATGCTGTAACCTAGTGGTTCCCATATCTGCCAGCTCATCAGACACCAGTGAGTCTCTATTTTTAAATGAGATTCCCAGGCCTTTGCTTACTTCTTCCGACTCAGAATCTTTGGCAATGGAATCTAGCTAATTTTCTTAAGTTCTATAATTATTAAATGTGAGTTAATTTATGCCAGACTATCTTGCAACTGAGGGCAGGGGTTATGTGTCTTAAATCTCTTGGATGTACAGGACATATAGTATCACAGAATCTAAGTGTTGTTGGGGACTTTAGAGGTCCAGTCTCATCTCTGGCCTAGCTTGCCTCTCTAACGTGTGGTCATCCAGCCTCTTACTGGATCATGCTCCCTGATGGAACTCACGAGTCCTGTTGACAGTGCTGAGGTTTCCCTTGTGTTGAGTTGAAATCTGCTGCCTTATGCCACCCACTCGTTCTAGGTAGTATCCCTCACATCGCATTCCAGATGTGATCTTACCAACAGAGAGTAGAGCTGGAAATATTACTTCCGTTTTCGGACATAGTATATTAATGCAATGTTTTGGCTTTATAGTGCCCCTTGATTCCCCACCTCCCCATACTATGCCTAAGTGGCTACTTTTCTTAAACCAGGAGTATTAGTAAGTACCCATTACCTTAAAATAGAAGGAAAAATGAGTGGGGACATAAAAGTATTTTTAGCTAGTGTAAATGGTCTTAAGAAAAAATTTTAATTTATTGCTGTTTGTTAGTAACGCTGATTTGGAGATAAACAGTAACTTTCTACTTTACTATTCTTTCCCCTGAAACAACACTGTTATTTTAAATGTTATGTCATAGTTGAAATCAGTATCAAACTTTTTTGTTATCTTTTTTGAAAATAATCTTTTTGAATTACAGACAGGTTTGCAACATTACAAAACATTTAGAAAGGAGAAAAAGGGAAAATACTAATTACAATTCCTCTACTTTTAAAAACTACCATTCATTTTGGTATATGGTTTTAGTTTCTCTAGTATTTTTTTTAATCTTATTATTGTAACCGTGATAAACATACAGTTGTGAGTCCTGCCCTTTTCACTTAACATCATATCATAAGCATTTTCCAAGTTGTTATAGTCGTCATAACCATCGTTTTTAATTGGCTGCATTATATTCTTTTGAATAGCTTAGTGGTGAAGAAAACAGACTGTGGAGCCAGACTGCCTGGGTTCGTATCCCAGCTCTACCACTTACTGGCTCTGTGATCTTGGGCGAGTTATTTAACCTCTCTGTGTCTCAGTTTTCCCATTTTTATAAAATGAAGGTAATGATAAGATCTACCTCATAGGGTTATGAGGATTAAATGTGTTAGTATATGTAAAGCACTTAGTGTGCCTGACATATAGTAAATGCTCTAGACGTTATCAAGAATTATTATGTCATCATCATTATTATTAAGTGCACATGTCAGAAATTACTTAAGTATGTCCTGTTTGGGGACTTTTAAGCTGATTCCATTTCTTGTCCTTTTAAGGCCTTGTTATGAGTGACAAAGTATACCTTTTAAGATAGTCTTCAGAATTATTTTTCATAGGCTATTTTATTCTATAATTTTTAAAACTTTTAAATTGGCTTGTGCTCCTCTTGAAGGTATTTGTACTGCATCTACACCTTTTGTATTGTTGGGAGATGTTTTGGATTGTCTTCCTCTGGATCAATGTGACACAATATTCACTTTTGTGGAAAAAAATGTTGCTACTTGGAAATCAGTAAGTGCCTTAATTTCTTTTCCCGTTAACATTATCTTTCCATAGATCCATAGTTCTGAGGGTAGATTTTTTTTTGCTTATATTTCTAATTTGCTGATTGCCAAAAAGTCAAATTGTTCCTGTGAAAGAATTATATACTGTGCTATCTTGAAAGAGCCAAATAAGAATCATGTGTGGAGAAAAACTTGAAGTGCAAAATTTGATTGAGTAGTAAAAATTAACTTGAAATGCACACTTTCACATGTTTAAAACAGTTATTTAGTATCATGTTTTCCTATCATATATCTGAAAACATTTTTATTTTATTGAAAATGTTATTTGCTTAAAAAAAGTGAAAGTGACGTAATAGATTCTCAGTGCATGTTAGTGTTATTTAATATTTACACCCTGTGACTTATTATTGAAGGGTGTGCAAAGCTTGGGAAGAATAGTAATAATTTTATTATTACTATTAAATACTATTAAATAATTCTGCCTTAATTTCAGAATACGTTCTATTCTGCTGGGAAAAATTATTTACTACGTATGTGCAATGGTAAGTAATTCAGTGATAATTGATTGTTTTTAAAATGTAACTGTGGCCAGAACAACAGGTGGTTGAATTAAATACTGGTAGTAACATTTTATAGATAGATTAGTACCTTTATTTTTAAGTAACAATCTGATTTTTCAAAAACTGATCATTCACTTTAAATTAAACTATTCCTGTTTTGGCTGTAACCTTAACGAAAGTCAGAAAAATTTAATAAAGTTTTTCTTGTCCATGCTGAACTTGATTTATTTGTAATTTATAGTACTTTTATGTGGCAATGGTTTCTGTCCCCATTTTGAGCACTACTGCTTTAGGAAAATACTCTCGGCAGACTTGGTAAGAAACTTAGGTATGGTTGCGATAAACATAGAATGATTTTTTCTGTGTAATGTTCATTTCCATATTTTGTTAGATCTCCTAAGAAGATTATCTAAATCCCAGAATACAGTCTTCTGTGGACGAATTCAACTCTTTTTGGCCAGGCTTTTCCCTCTATCTGAGAAATCAGGTATGCTTTTTATATATTACATTCTTTGCAGGAAAATCTTTTCTATGTTTTAATGGATTAAAATCTGTCATAATGATAAATGAGAAAAATGGTTATAAAAAGTTGAAATATATCATAGGGAATTGTTATTTTATTTCCCTTTACTTGTAAATAGTTACACCAGTCCTAGTGTATAATACAGGTAATCCTGAAACAAAGTCATTGATTTTTTAAGTTCACAGCTTATTAATGCAGTTGAATCACACTGAAATATATAGATATGAATCATCATGTCTATATTTCATTTCATAATGTATGCCTATTTTTGTTTCCATTTTCTTCCTTAGTTACTACTATTTAGCCATACTTACTTCCTTTTATTTATTTCTTCTTTTTTGTTACAGATTTTTATTGAGAAACATAACAATCATATAAAAAAGTGCATAAATCAAGTATATAATTTAATAATTATAAAGCAAACACTGTATAATTACTATCCTGCTCTAGAAATGGAACATTGCCAGTTCTTCAGAGCCTTCCCCTTCCCCAGTCTGTTCAGATATGCCAGATTTTAATATCTCTTTGCCTCAGTTTTCCCTTCCTTAATATTGGGCTAATATGCCATCTACTTCATCTGTTGTTGTGAGGATTAAATGAATTAAAATATGTGGAGAGCTTACAACAGTGTGTAATGTGGTAAGACCTATAATATGTGTTTGCAGTGGTTTTTATGTGCTTGCTTTTTGTCATTCTATGTCTATGTTATTTTTTCTTTCCTATTCCTACTTATTTCATGTAGGCAGGATTAATACAGATTTTTCACTTCTTGTATTTCTGACCTTCCATCTGTGAACCTTTTCCCCTTTTAGACTTTTTTTTAGGTATAGGTCTGTGTTTTACCTGAAATTCTATTTTTTTTTAATTCTCGAAGAATGATTTTAATAGATATAAGATTCTAGGTTGGCTCTAGATATAGGATTTCATGTCATAGAAGATGGTCTTTACTTGGTCTTCTGTCTTCCATTGTTCTATAGGCAAGTCAGATGTCAGGCTAACTTCTTTGAAGATTATCTAGACTTTCTTTTCTGCTCTCAAGATTTTCTTCTCTTTGGTTTTTGTTTGTTTCTTTGTTTTTTTATTTTACTACTATGTATCTAGGCATGGGTTTCTTTTTATTCATCCTGCTTGGGATTTGTGGGCATCTCGAATCTATGGATTAGTGTCTTTCATCCAGTTTGTAAAAATTTTAGGTATTATCTCTTCAAGTATTGTGAATGCCTCTCTCTTTGTGGAACTTCAGTTAAACATCCATTATACCTTGTCATTGTATCCTCTATATTTTTCATCTGTTAGTCTCTATCATATTCTGAACCATTTCCTAAGGACAATATTCTACTTTACTACTACTCTCTTCAGCTAAGAATAATCTTCTACTAAATGAGTTCTTAATTTTAGTTATTGCATTTTTCACTGTATCGTATTTTAGTTTTCATTTCCAGAAGGTCATTTTTAAGTCTATGTCACTTTTTAATTTCTTACTCCTTACTTATATTTTTAAGTTTGCTTTTTAGCTTTTTTAAACATCGTGAGCATTGTTATTTTATTTTTTATATCTGATAATTCCAGTACAGTAAGTCTTTGTGAGTCTGTTTCTACTGTCTGTATAGACTGTTTCTCACTCATGATGTCTTGTCTCTTTATGTGTCATTGGATGTTATATTGGAGAAGATTTTGAGGGAATTATTTTGAGGCCTATCATAGGTCCCTTTCTCAAGATGGAGTTTTTATTGCTTCTTCCAGGAACCTTTAAAGGGGGACTACTACCAGTACAGGATTATCTTAATCCAACCCAGTTCAAGGCCTGTGATTCCCTGAATTATCTACAAGACTTGGTAATAGTCTACTGTTTGGTTCATCCCTACCTGAGTTTGTAGCCCTAAAAGTTCCTAGCCTTGTAGCTGGTTGGGGTGGGATTTATCAGTTTATTAGATTCTTTTGTTTTTCCTGGTTGTTTCCAGCCCCAACTCATTATTTTTTGGAAACATTTTAGACCTCTTTTTCAATATACTGTATTCTTAAATTGGCAAGACATAAAGAAAGCACTTCTTTCATTAACTAGTTGAAAGACAAACAGTATATCACTAAAAGTAGCTTTAAATTATATATATTTTAATGTTATATTTTTAACTTAACTTTTTATGAAAATTAATACAACTTTACTGTTATAATATAACCTTAAGGTTGTAAAAGTAATTCAACATTATTTCATAAAATTTGGAAGATGAAGGGAAAAAACTTTGTAATCTTACCACTCTAACACAAACTAGGTTGGCATTTTGGGATGTTTTCTTATAGTGTTTTTCTTTTTTTTTTTTCCTTAACATTTAGTAGCTCTTTAACATTCAGTCAGGTATCTCCCAAGACCAAGACTTTCCATAGGCATTTTAGTATATAATGTACCCATTAATTGTAGTTAGTACACTAAGACTGAAATTTTTAACTCTTAATGAGAATTATAGTATGTACTATAGTGAATAATAGAGAATAAACAGAGGTATTTTAAGTAGTTAAAGCTGAGTGGCTAGCCATGTTCATTCACTAGTTTAATGTCTTGATCTAGCACCCTAGCTTTTTTTTTTCCCCCAAACTTTTTTTGAAAATTTTAGACTTAAGAGTTGCTGAGATAGTATAAAGAATACCTGGACAGTCTTAACCTAGTGTTATCATCTTATATAACTGTGGGATAGTTATCACTAAGAAATCAACATTGGTACAGCATTCACTATTAACTACAGACATTATTTGGATTTTACTGGTTTTATCTCTGCTTTCCTTTTTCTACTCCAGGATCTGCCTTAGTCTCCCCAGTCAGTGACTGTTCCTCAGTCTTTACTTATCTTTCATAACTTGATACTTTTGAAGAATGCTGGTCCAGTATTTTGTAGAATGTCCTTCAATTTAATTTTGTATAATGTTTTTTCATAATTGAGGTTATGGATTTTGGGGAAGAAGACCACAGAGGTGATTTGCCCTTTTCAGGACATCATTTGGACATGATGTTTATAATATTTTATTACTGGCGATGTTATCCTTGATCATTTGGTTAAGGTGGTGTCTCCCATATTTCTCTGCTGTAAAGCTACTCTTTTTCCCTTTGTAATTAATAAATGTTTGCAGGGGAAGGAGATATTTTGAGACTAGGCAAATACTCTTTTTGTCCTTAAGCCTTTGCCTGCTAATTTTAGTATTTATCAGTGGATCTTGCCTGCAGTGATTATTATTAGGGTGTCCTAGTGGTGATTTTCTCTCTCTCTCATTCTTTCTACATTTATTAATTGGGATTCTTTTATAAGGAAGAGTTGTCTCTTCTCCCTCATTTACTTATTAATTCAGTCATTTATTTCTAGATGAACTCATGGATATTTATTTTATGGGTTGTGATTCTATAGTCTCATTATTTACTTTGTTGCTCAAATTGTTGCTGTTTTAATCACTGGGAACTCTTTCAGATTTTCCTGGTAGGAGAAGATTGTCCAGGCTCATCTTGTATTTTCTCTGCCCCAGCCCTGTAATCACCCACTTTTCCAAAGAGCCTAGAGTTCCTTTTATTTAAGAATGGTAGTTAAAGCCAAGATCTAGGCCCTAGATATGCTCATTACTACTGGAGTATCACTGCTTCTAGGCCCTCTCAGCAGACAAAACTAGGAAAGATGTGTATATACTAACCCATGTATACATACACATCTGTGTTTATTTCTTTGTCTGTGTGTATATTTTTAAATGAACAGCAGTATAAACCATGAGATCCTACTGATATCCCTGAGTCAAATTCAGCACCAATAGACCTGCTTATTTTTATTTATTTATTTTTTTTAATTTTTTTTTTTCCTTTTTGTCTTTTTTCATGTCCGGCAACGGATCGCAACCCTCAGTGTCGCGCCCGTACCGGACCGGGACCAGCAACGGGATCGCAATCCTCGGTGCTGCGCCCG
>NW_007727336.1:222992-229737 GCF_000696425.1 Galeopterus variegatus | reverse complement strand
TGTCCGGCAACGGATCGCAACCCTCAGTGTCGCGCCCGTACCGGACCGGGACCAGCAACGGGATCGCAATCCTCGGTGCTGCGCCCGCACCTCGCTCAGCCAGTGAGCGGGAACCAGTCTGTATGTGGGATCCGAACCCTCGGCGGGAGCGCCGCCGCACTCCCAAGCGGCGCACTGTAGCAGTGCGCCACCGGGCCGGCCCGACCTGCTTATTTTTAACTTTTTTTCTCTGACAGTAAGAAACCTGGCCCTCATTAACTGTAATATATTTATTTATTTGTTATATACCTTTGCTTTTTGATTAATATAATATACATTTGTGCTTCAGCAAAATTATAGATTACTCCATATTGCGTTCTGTGGAAGTGCTCTTGAGTAGTCATGAATAACAAGGATCAACTCTATTGATCTATGTACTCTAAAGGCACCTGTAAGAAGTGAATTTTACAGAGGATTTGAAAATCAAGTGTGGTATTATTTCTGACTTTTGTCTTTTGCTTTATTATGGATTTTGCCTTATATGTTTTGGTTATATGACATGAGGTTATATTCTTGTACAAGTTTAGGTGTCAGTAGATTTGCTTTAAAAATCTTTTTTTTTTTTTTAATAGGTCTTAACTTGCAGAGTCAGTTTAACCTGGAAAATGTCACTGTTTTCAATACCAATGAGCAAGAAAGCACCCTGGGTCAGAAGGTGAGGCTGATAAGAAATCTTCTGACAGAACATATTTATAAGTTTGTTATTGGGATAACTCATATGAATGGACCTCTGAGTTATCAAGAATTTGAAAACCTTCATTTCCAATTTATAGAAATAATACATATTCTGTGTAAAAAGTTCAAACAGTGTTTAAAATATGGAGCAGCTGTACTTTCTATTAAAGTGGATTAATGGAGTAGTTGTACTTTCTGTTTTAAACATTGGTTGAATTCATTACACAGAATACATATTATTTCTGTAAATACATATTATTTCTATAGCCATTCATAATATTCTCTGTTTAACCTTATAAGACTTTTTGTGTCTTTTTGTGTACTTTCTATTTTAAGTATTGGTTGAGTTCCTTATACAGAATACGTATTATTTCTGTAATCACTCATAATATTCTGTTTAACCTTACAGGACTTTTTGTGTGTATGTACAAATGTATGTTTTTTTTCCAAAATGAGGTCATATAATACACACAGTTCTGAAATTCAGTTTCTGATTTCAACTGATCTATTTCTGCATCAGTACATTTAGATGTGTGTCAGTTTTTTAATGGTTCATGATGTCTTTGAATGGATATCTCATAATCCCCTGTCAATGGACATTTAGATAATCTCTAGTAAAAAATAACAGCATTACAGTGACTAGTACTATATATAACATTTCTGAATTATGCACGTGTCTCCTTAGGATAAATTCCAATAAGTAAAATTGCTAGGTCAACCTATAAACATGTTTCAGATTTTGATAGCTATCGTCCAGTTACTTCTCAAAAAGACTATACTCTTTTATACTGCCACCAGTGGCACATGGAGAATGCCTGCCCATTTTCCCACAGCCTCACAGCAATACTGCGGATTAAAAATTTTTTTTAAATCTTTGCTTAATTGATATATGTACTTGAAAAATAAGTCATCTTTGTTTTAATTTACATTTCCTTGATTATTATCATAGAATTATATGAAGAACTTACTATATGTTGATTTATTTTTATTTTTAATTTCTTTTTCTTCTGTGAATTGCCTCTTCATGCCGCCATTTGCTCATTTTACTGTTGAATTGTCTTTGTTATTATATGTACAAGAGCACTTCAGAAAGTTCAGGGAAAAATTGAATTAAAAGAAAATACAATACTCCTTCCATGAACTTGTTGAAGACACCTTGTATTTCTAAAACATATTTAGCATTGATTCTTTTTTCCCAGAGATAATCTACTGACCACATTTTGAGAAATATTGGCTTAAAACTTTCCACTAAATCTTTATGACTGTCTTATATCATCGTCATATTTCTCTTGAGTTCCTGAATCCCATTACCTTAAAGATTAACTATAGGTCTAGAGAGTTACTGTGACTAGACTTCTGTAATAATAGTTGTCTAGCAGTGTGTAAATGACCTATTCTAGCATTTATCTTCTGCCTGACTGCTGCTTCTCTGTTTTTTTCAATTTAGCACACTGAGGATAGAGAAGAAGGAATGGATGTAGAAGAAGGTGAAATGGGAGATGATGAAGCTCCAACAACTTGGTGAGTTTTTAGAGCTTAAGGTTTCTTGATTCACAAAGATAATCTCTTAATGATTTATTGAGTACTGGACTGAGGATACAGACAAGGAGGAAAGAAGTCATGTTTATAGATTTCTTTCATTTGTAACTTTCATGTGTATTACTTAAAACAATAAATCCTAAATCACAAGTGGGCTTTATCACTTGGTTTCTAAATTATGTGCAGACAATTTATTATTTATATAGCCTACATTATATATAGGCCCAGCATTTGAAAAGCCAGTCACAGGCAACCTTAGGAGGTCCTCCCCTTCTCCCTTTCATTAAACTTGTGGACCTAGTGCCCGTGGATATTGGGCTGACTTTTAGTGCAGTAGAATGGGTGAGAAACCACCTTTCCCTCTTCTCTCCCCTCCTTGCTCTTATCCCTGTTTCCTATCTCATCCTCTGTAGACCTGTGCTTTCTTTCCAAATAATTTCTTCCTGGTGCTGGTATAGAGAAAGAAAAAAGGGAAGGTATGAAGGAAAGCTTTCTTTCACTAGCACTCTTCCAGGTGTCTGAGGCAGTCCCCAGAAGATCAGTAGGGGATTTCTGTATCTGCACAGGGAGATGTATTCCTGACATTCCACATTTCAAATTCAAACACATATCCCCAAAGGAAATATTGGAAATAGTGTAGTGCCAGGCTTAACGCCAATACCTCCTAGTCGTGTGACTTTCGGCAAGTTACTTAACCTCCCTACAACTGAGTTCAATATCTTTAAAATGTAGTAATGCCACCTACCTACTACAGTTGTTGAAAGGATTGAATAAGATTATGTTTGGAAAGAGTCATTGAGGCACTTGGTGGTTATCATTATTACCATCGTCTTTGGTGTTATATGTAATGGCAAATGTAATGCACTTAGAACAGTGTCTGTTCAGTGTCCAGTAGCTATTAATATTAGCCCTTTTTGAGAGACCTATTTGTTGATGTACACTGGACAGAATAGGCTTTTAGGTTCTGGCCCAAGCAATATAAGAGCACTGGGCCAAGGTAGTAGGCTACAAGATAATGGGTCACCTGAAGTATAAACAGAGCCCAAAGTCACTCTCCCTAATGCAGTTTTTTCTAGTTAGATTCTGCCTAAGCCTGTGTACACAGTTCAGCCTTGTTGGTTATGTTCATAAACTAGTCTCAGCTACAGGAAAATCACTTAAGCAGAACTCAGCGCAGCGCCTCTCTCTGTTGTTGTTTTTCAAATGGAGGAAGAAAGGGTATGGGGAATTACTTTGTGAGCTTTTGTGTCACCAGATGGTCACAGGCATTGTAATTTACACAGTAGAGTACATTATCTATGTATCTACACTGTGAAGTGTTTTTCAGATTTGGTTCAAGTACACCAATAAAAATTTTTGTATTAAAATTTCATTGTGTAAGGTCCTATAAAATTGCTCAATATTTAAAAAATATGTGAAGTTTTAGGGGCCGGCCCAGTGGCGCACTGCTACAGTGCGCCGCTTGGGAGCGTGGTGGCGCTCCCGCCGAGGGTTTGGATCCCACATACAGACCGGTTCCCGCTCACTGGCTGAGCGAGGTGCGGGCGCAACACCGAGGGTTGTGATCCCGTTGCCGGTCCCGGTCCGGTACGGGCACGACACTGAGGGTTGCGGTCCGTTGCCGGACACGAAAAAAGACAAAAAGGAAAAAAAATATATATATATATATATAAATATATATGAAGTTTTACTTAGTATTTTGGTTAAAATAGTTACAAAACATTCTATTTTAGATAGTAACTGTCACCTCTAATTTGTTATTGTTTGCAAATATAATAATTAGTTACATTTGTTTTATGTAGATAAATAGAAAATCCAAAAGTTTCTGTGGAAATTTGTGAAGGCAAATTGCAGTGGGTTGAGGAATGAATGGACAGTAATAAAGTGGTTACATGGAGTATAGACTTTTTCAAGAAGTTTATTTAGCCACAGAAGAAAAGAGAGGGGGCTAGCACCTACTGGGTGGGGGGAGTAAAACCATCAAGAGGTAGATTGTTTAAAAAATATATTAATGTCTCAACTGTAAAAATTTCCTAATAGTAACTATTAATTTCTAGTAACATGTTAATACGCCTTTAAAATTTATTCTGTAAGGCACCTCAAACACATACCAAGCCAACTAATGATAAAAGGAGAGATCGGAAGCCTTTACAGGTAGGAGATGATAATTAGCAACTTGGAATAAGATTGTTATCAGTATCAAGCATTAAATTAGAAGTGAACTTCCTGGCAACCAAGGCAAAAAAGGACTCAAAAACACCAAGGTCCAGGGTTCAATCCCTGTACCGGCCAGCCGCCCCACCCCCACCCCCCAAGAAAGGACTTGTTCTCATTCTCTTAGAGGTATTATATCCGTTTTTCTTGAGACAAACTTTCCTAGTACTACATTTCAAGAGGTATTAATTATATTCAATCTTATATGTTGTAACTGAGTAGAATTATGTGTGTGTATAATCTTGTGTGTGTTTATGTATTCTTTATATGTGTGTATATAATCTTCAAAAACAGTTTTGTTTCAAAAACATTAAGTATGACACTATAAAATTTTGGTTCTTGATATTGTTTCATGGATATAAATAATTTTTATAGTGCTTTTTCTTTTTTTCACATTTTGGAAAATGTTTTTTCTGTGGGTTTTTGTTTATTTATTTTTTTTAACTCAAACCATAAAAAACCCAGAGATATAAACTTATTGTTGTAAGTCAGTGAAGTAGCTTTAACTGTAGAGAGAGGTTGAGGTTCACATCATTGTTTCCCTGTTTTCAGACTTATTGTTACCGGGCAAGAGTTTAAGAAGAGTGAAAGTTAACATGCCCATTAGATTCTTTAAAATTCTGCTGAATCTTGATCAAACTTTTGGCAGGTGCTAGATTTTGGTTAGTTAGAAGTAGTAGTCAGTATTCTTTATTAATTTATTTGAAGCAAGATCCACATGTTTCAGATACTAGCTGTTACTCTAGCAAAGTTAGCATTCTTTTATCAAAATTGGTTAAGCTTGCCAAATTATTTACCCGAAATTACATGTAATTCAAAGCCATTGTAATCTGGGTGACTACCTAAGCATAATTTCAAGCCTCTTTTGCAAAATATAATGCATGAATTTTGTGATCACTGTTTCCTTGCTTTTTCAATTACTTCCAAATTTACAGCTTTGTTCCAGGTAGTTGAAGTTGTCAGAAGTGTTGGTGTAAGATAAATGATGTATTACTTCGGATATGTGTGTATGTTTTTCTTGAGTTGACAATTGATGTAAATTTAATGAAATTACTCTTTAAAAAGATTTTTATGATGTTGACTTGTTTATGATCTTAATATGAATTAGATTCCTGTGGTGAGATTCTTCATCAAATGTGCTTCCATATGTTTTACTAAAATACTTTTCCTTTGTTCTGAAATCACATATATATCTTTTCAAACTTTCTTATAGAAAACTGAATTTTGGACTATTTAATTATTTTATACTTTTCTACTCTAACCTCCTTACTTTATGTACAAACAAACAAAGGCATTTTTTCTGTCTTTCAAACATTAACACTACCCCCAAAAGAAACTTTTAAAAAGTACATGGTAAAAATTATACTCAGTTTATTTTATTATATCCTTTAAAAAGTATTGTAATGTTTCCCATGATACTCCCTAGTCATCAGGAAAAGTAATTTTAAGTGTATCCATTTCAAAGATGAAAAATAGGGGATTAACTTCTTTTTTTTAATTGGCCAGAATAAAGAAGGTAGGCTTCTTAAGGTCACAGTACTATTGCACATCACTAAACCAACTTTCTGTTTCCCATATAAGATTACATTCTTATCTGGAATATTTTCATAGACCTGAAGCTTAGAGAAAGTGCTGACCGTAATTCATAGGTTCAATTTATTAAGATTTATTTTGAAAGAATGGAATGAGGAAACACACAACAGTGTTTAAAGACAAAATTAATTTTGTAGAGATGATGTTGAAAATTTGGGGGGCTATTTGAGAGTATGAACTAGTCTGATACCTTGAGCATTTTTGGTATATGGGTAATACTAAAAGGTTTCATTGGCTGTTTTTAATGATATGGAGGAATTTACTAAAAACAATCTCTTAGATAAAAAATAGTGAAATGTTTGTTTTAACATTAACAATGAAAACATTGTCTAGTATAATGATTGCTTGTAAATTTAAAAGTTAAAAAAAACACATATTGGGCCGACCCCCATGGCGCGCTCAGGAGAGTGCGGCGCTGGGAGCGCAGCAGCGCTCCCGCCACGGGTTCGGATACTATATGGGGATGGCCGGTGCGCTCACTGGCTGAGTGCGGTGTGGCCGGTCACAAAAAGGACAAAAAAAAAAAAAAAACCTGTATTGGCACTGTAGATTTGTAGCATAGCCAGATTAAAAGTTGAATTAGTGGGCCGGCCCGGTGGCGCACTGGAGAGTGCACCGCTTGGGAGCGCGGCGGCGCTCCCGCCACGGGTTCGGATACTATATGGGGATGGCCGGTGCGCTCACT
>NW_007727336.1:213759-222982 GCF_000696425.1 Galeopterus variegatus | reverse complement strand
GGTTGCGGTCCGTTGCCGGACACGAAAAAAGACAAAAAGGAAAAAAAATATATATATATATATATAAATATATATGAAGTTTTACTTAGTATTTTGGTTAAAATAGTTACAAAACATTCTATTTTAGATAGTAACTGTCACCTCTAATTTGTTATTGTTTGCAAATATAATAATTAGTTACATTTGTTTTATGTAGATAAATAGAAAATCCAAAAGTTTCTGTGGAAATTTGTGAAGGCAAATTGCAGTGGGTTGAGGAATGAATGGACAGTAATAAAGTGGTTACATGGAGTATAGACTTTTTCAAGAAGTTTATTTAGCCACAGAAGAAAAGAGAGGGGGCTAGCACCTACTGGGTGGGGGGAGTAAAACCATCAAGAGGTAGATTGTTTAAAAAATATATTAATGTCTCAACTGTAAAAATTTCCTAATAGTAACTATTAATTTCTAGTAACATGTTAATACGCCTTTAAAATTTATTCTGTAAGGCACCTCAAACACATACCAAGCCAACTAATGATAAAAGGAGAGATCGGAAGCCTTTACAGGTAGGAGATGATAATTAGCAACTTGGAATAAGATTGTTATCAGTATCAAGCATTAAATTAGAAGTGAACTTCCTGGCAACCAAGGCAAAAAAGGACTCAAAAACACCAAGGTCCAGGGTTCAATCCCTGTACCGGCCAGCCGCCCCACCCCCACCCCCCAAGAAAGGACTTGTTCTCATTCTCTTAGAGGTATTATATCCGTTTTTCTTGAGACAAACTTTCCTAGTACTACATTTCAAGAGGTATTAATTATATTCAATCTTATACGTTGTAACTGAGTAGAATTGTGTGTGTGTATAATCTTGTGTGTGTTTATGTATTCTTTATATGTGTGTATATAATCTTCAAAAACAGTTTTGTTTCAAAAACATTAAGTATGACACTATAAAATTTTGGTTCTTGATATTGTTTCATGGATATAAATAATTTTTATAGTGCTTTTTCTTTTTTTCACATTTTGGAAAATGTTTTTTCTGTGGGTTTTTGTTTATTTATTTTTTTTAACTCAAACCATAAAAAACCCAGAGATATAAACTTATTGTTGTAAGTCAGTGAAGTAGCTTTAACTGTAGAGAGAGGTTGAGGTTCACATCATTGTTTCCCTGTTTTCAGACTTATTGTTACCGGGCAAGAGTTTAAGAAGAGTGAAAGTTAACATGCCCATTAGATTCTTTAAAATTCTGCTGAATCTTGATCAAACTTTTGGCAGGTGCTAGATTTTGGTTAGTTAGAAGTAGTAGTCAGTATTCTTTATTAATTTATTTGAAGCAAGATCCACATGTTTCAGATACTAGCTGTTACTCTAGCAAAGTTAGCATTCTTTTATCAAAATTGGTTAAGCTTGCCAAATTATTTACCCGAAATTACATGTAATTCAAAGCCATTGTAATCTGGGTGACTACCTAAGCATAATTTCAAGCCTCTTTTGCAAAATATAATGCATGAATTTTGTGATCACTGTTTCCTTGCTTTTTCAATTACTTCCAAATTTACAGCTTTGTTCCAGGTAGTTGAAGTTGTCAGAAGTGTTGGTGTAAGATAAATGATGTATTACTTCGGATATGTGTGTATGTTTTTCTTGAGTTGACAATTGATGTAAATTTAATGAAATTACTCTTTAAAAAGATTTTTATGATGTTGACTTGTTTATGATCTTAATATGAATTAGATTCCTGTGGTGAGATTCTTCATCAAATGTGCTTCCATATGTTTTACTAAAATACTTTTCCTTTGTTCTGAAATCACATATATATCTTTTCAAACTTTCTTATAGAAAACTGAATTTTGGACTATTTAATTATTTTATACTTTTCTACTCTAACCTCCTTACTTTATGTACAAACAAACAAAGGCATTTTTTCTGTCTTTCAAACATTAACACTACCCCCAAAAGAAACTTTTAAAAAGTACATGGTAAAAATTATACTCAGTTTATTTTATTATATCCTTTAAAAAGTATTGTAATGTTTCCCATGATACTCCCTAGTCATCAGGAAAAGTAATTTTTTTTTTTTTTTGGTTTTTTTTTTTTTTTGGTTTTTTTTTTTTTTTGGTTTTTTTTTTTTTTTGGTTTTTTTTTTTTTTTGGTTTTTTTTTTTTTTTGGTTTTTTTTTTTTTTTGGTTTTTTTTTTTTTTTGGTTTTTTTTTTTTTTTGGTCTTTTGTCTTTTTCCGTGTCCGGCAACGGATTGCAACCCTCAGTGTTGCCCCCGTACCGGACCGAGGACCGGCAACGGGATCGCAACCCTCGGTGTTGCCCCCGCGCCTCGCTCAGCCAGTGAGCGGGAACCGGTCTGTATGTGGGATCCGAACCCTCGGCCGGAGCGCCTCTGCACTTCCCAAGTGGCGCACTAGCGCAGTGCGCCACCGGGCCGGCCCAGGAAAAGTAATTTTAAGTGTATCCATTTCAAAGATGAAAAATAGGGGATTAACTTCTTTTTTTTAATTGGCCAGAATAAAGAAGGTAGGCTTCTTAAGGTCACAGTACTATTGCACATCACTAAACCAACTTTCTGTTTCCCATATAAGATTACATTCTTATCTGGAATATTTTCATAGACCTGAAGCTTAGAGAAAGTGCTGACCGTAATTCATAGGTTCAATTTATTAAGATTTATTTTGAAAGAATGGAATGAGGAAACACACAACAGTGTTTAAAGACAAAATTAATTTTGTAGAGATGATGTTGAAAATTTGGGGGGCTATTTGAGAGTATGAACTAGTCTGATACCTTGAGCATTTTTGGTATATGGGTAATACTAAAAGGTTTCATTGGCTGTTTTTAATGATATGGAGGAATTTACTAAAAACAATCTCTTAGATAAAAAATAGTGAAATGTTTGTTTTAACATTAACAATGAAAACATTGTCTAGTATAATGATTGCTTGTAAATTTAAAAGTTAAAAAAAACACATATTGGGCCGACCCCCATGGCGCGCTCAGGAGAGTGCGGCGCTGGGAGCGCAGCAGCGCTCCCGCCACGGGTTCGGATACTATATGGGGATGGCCGGTGCGCTCACTGGCTGAGTGCGGTGTGGCCGGTCACAAAAAGGACAAAAAAAAAAAAAAAACCTGTATTGGCACTGTAGATTTGTAGCATAGCCAGATTAAAAGTTGAATTAGTGGGCCGGCCCGGTGGCGCACTGGAGAGTGCACCGCTTGGGAGCGCGGCGGCGCTCCCGCTGAGGGTTCGGACCCCATGTGGAGACCGGTTCCCGCTCACTGGCTGAGCGCAGTGCGGGTGCGACACTGAGGGTTGCGATCCCGTTGCCAGTCCCCGGTGCGGGCGTGACACTGAGGGTTGCGATCCCGTTACCGGTCAGTAAAAACGACAAAAAGGGAAAAAAAAAAAAAAAAGTTGAATTAGTAATGCCATAAAAAGTCACTAGAGAAAGGGCTTTTTTTTTATATATACTAACTTGATATGTAACTTGTATGTTTGTCTCATACTAGGGCTTCTTAACTTTGCCTGTAACTTTTAACATCAATTTAGGTTAATACTGGTTTAAACAACATAGAAGTTGATTTCTTTCTTGTGTCAAAGTCTAGGAACAGGCAGTCCAGTGCTAGAAGGGCAGGAATACTCAGTGAGATTATCTAGGGACCCAGGTTTCTTCTGACTTATTGTTCCACCATCCCTCGGTGTTTGCCCGTTGGTTATAACGCAAGATTGCTCACCCTCACATCTGCATCCTAGCCAGCAGGAAGGAAAAGGGGCAAATGCTAAAGCATGGCCCAAAAGTTGCACAAGACTTCCCTCCCCAACTAGTTGGCCAGAAGGTAATCACATGCCACACCTTGCAGCAAGAGAGGTTGGGAAACATAGTCTTTAATTCTCAATAATTATGTGTCCAGCCAAAATTCAGGGACTCCACCAGATGTTCTGTGGAGGTCTGTGGGTCCCCTGAAATTGTTTATAAAATTTCAGATAAGTATTTTTGAATGTGTACTTTTCTGGGGAAAGAGACCATAGGTTTCATCAACTTCTGAAAAGGGTTTGTGACCCAAGAAAAATTAAAAACATTTAGATATTTTTAAAACAATTTAAATGATTTATTTAATATAACTTTTATTTTATTAGCTCCATTCCAATTGATTACAATCTGTATCGAAAATTCTGGTCACTTCAGGATTACTTCAGGAACCCTGTGCAATGCTATGAGAAGATTTCATGGAAAACTTTTCTCAAGGTGAGTTACCAGTCACAGACTATC
The DNA here is from genome assembly GCF_000696425.1 of Galeopterus variegatus. Classification (NCBI taxonomy): domain Eukaryota; kingdom Metazoa; phylum Chordata; class Mammalia; order Dermoptera; family Cynocephalidae; genus Galeopterus; species Galeopterus variegatus. Next base: position 218,722 of record NW_007727336.1, on the reverse strand, counting down.
AAAAGCCCAGTATTTTACAGCTAATGGCAGAGCTAAAACTTACTCTTGCTCAAACAGAATGGACATTGTTGGGTGGGAGGGAGGAGAGGGAAGAGGGAGGGGTGTTTCGGTAATGGGCCACAATAATCAACCTCATTGTATATTGACAAAATAAAATTAAGAAAAAAATATAAAATAAAAAATAAAAACTTACTCTTGCTCAGCATACTTTTTACTATGTAATTCTGCCTCTTATGTTTTTATACCTATTTTCCTAATATACAGAAGCTAAATTATAAATTAATATCTAAAGAACTGAAGTTAGGGCCTAGCCCGTGGCGCACGCGGGGGAGTGCGGCACTTGGGAGCACAGCGGCGCTCCCGCCACGGGTTCGGATCCTATATAGGTATGGCTGGTGCGCTCACTGGCTGAGTGCGGTGCGGGCGGCACCAAGCCAAGGGTTGTGATCCCCTTACTGGTCACGAAAAAGACAAAAAAAATAAAAAAAATTAAAAAAATAAAGAACTGAAGTTAGTAATTACAGACTGAAGGTTTTTTTAAATATAGGGAGTGTTGTCAAAATAAATTGATGATTTTTTACAGAATACATTCTATCTTTGCACAAAATCATTTCAGGTATCCTGTTAAATCAGGGGTCCACAAACTATGGCTTTGGGCCAAATCCAACCTACTGCTTTTGTAAACAAAGGTTTATTGGAATACACCCATGACCATTCATTTATCTGTGGCTGTTTTTGTGCTATAATGGCATAATTGAGTAGTCACAGCTGAGGCTGGGTGGGCCACAAAGCCTGAAATACTTATTATCTGGTCCTTTACAGAAAAAGTTTGCCAGCCCCTGTTTTAGAAGATTTCTCTATATTTCTTTTTATTGGCTACTTAAAAATCAATTGTCCTTTTTTGTCATAGTCAAACTCCAGGATAAATAGGTGGCTCTTAAAGTGGCATGCTGTATGTTCTGTGTTATAGTTAATAGTTTTTATTTTTTATGCAATTTTGGGTGGGGAAGGAGGGCATCATCCTAATTTAGATTAAGGGATTAGTGAGAAATCATCTGGAATTGTCTTCCAACTGGATAGAATTTAACATTACTGCTTTATTTGGTCAGGGTCTTTAGCAGAAGAAATGCTTGAGAATTTCCACAGATAGTTAAACAATTTCACTGGTAAATTTCTGTATACTGTCAAAGCATTCCTTTCTCTATTTGCCCATTACACAAACTTCATGAGAAATCATATTTCTTCAGGAGTAGAGAGTTTATTACTATTTTTACAATACCATGAAATCTCATACAAACTAGTTTTTACCCCCATTTTACTATCATAATTTTTCTTGTTTAAAATGCCTTACAATATATATGTATGATTGACTGGGAATAAATTCTAGATATTTTGATACAGAAAAGCAGTGAATATTTTGGGCCATGATGCCAAATAAAACTAACTGATATTTTTACTTTGCAGTATTCTGAAGAAGTTTTAGCTGTTTTTAAGAGTTACAAATTGGATGATACTCAGGCCTCAAGGAAAAAGATGGAAGAATTGAAAACAGGAGGAGAGCATGTATATTTTGCAAAATTTTTAACAAGTGAAAAGGTATAAATCTTTCTTTTTCACTGAGCATAATAAGAATTTTTTTTTTTCTATTTAGCTGATAGTCTTTTTAAGTTCAAGAGAAATGTTTCTTACTTTACTTTTGGTTAAAGCTGATAAATGTTAGTTTAAAAGTCCCATTTCTTCCTTGCACATGTAGGACTAATTTGATTTCAAAGGTAAAAGAGGTTGTTCGATATTGTCTGTTTTGTAGACTTATTTTAGAATAAATAGAGCTTAGGGCCGGCCTGGTGGCGCACCGCTACAGTGCGCCGCTTGGGAGCGTGGTGGTGCTCCCGCCAAGGGTTCGGATCCCACATACAGACCAGTTCCCGCTCACTGGCTGAGCGAGGTGCGGGCGCAACACCGAGGGTTGCGATCCCGTTGCCGGTCCGGTCCGGGCGCGACACTGAGGGTTGCGATCCGTTGCCGGACACGAAAAAAGACAAAAAGGACAAAAAAAAAAAGAATAAATAGAGCTTAATTATTTTCAAGTGTGTATATTTTAAACCTCAAGTTAGGATTTGCATTTATGAAAATAATATTTTGTAATTAGTTTATCATTTAGTTATAGATAAGGGGTTTTAAAGTTCCCTGTTAATCTTATTTATACATTTTAATAAGTAAATTTTGTTCAAATATAGTGCTAAGGGATTGTGTAAGTTTTCTAGTCAAAATGGCACATTGAGTTTATGTTTCACCTCACTCCCTTTGCTCCAAACACATAGCAATGACAGGTAAAATATAAAAAGAGAAAACCAAAAAGACAAAGTTGGGCTTCCAGAAACAAGATAAATATCTTCATGGACCAGAAATGCCACATAGTGAGTGAAACCGAAGGCTTGGCTTGCTGGACTTTATCCAAAAAAGGTGTTGGCACCCAAGAGTTTGACTACAAGTAACAGAGACCAAATGTGCACATTGTGGGACCAGGGGCCAGAGCCAGATTCTCTGCTTGAAGCCAGGGACTGGGGTGCAACTTTACCTACTTTTGAAAAGAAACTAAGACAAAATATTGCCAATCTTCTGCCAAGGGCTATGGTTTTATAGGAAGTTGTGGGCCTAGGGATAACAAGGACATAACTTTGTGTCCATCTGCTTGCTCAGTGACCAGATATGTGATATCCCCAGTATACTCATGAATAACAGCTGCTCCAAAAAGTCACCATAAGACTTTTTCCAGACTTGTGCCAGGGGCTCTGGAGGAAGCAAATGCAAAACTGCTAGACAGGGAAGGCTATACACAGAAAAGGAAATAAGGGGAAGTAAACAAACATCCCAAAAGAAAAGCCTCCCATTCAAAACTCTCTGATAAATTAAATTCCAAAATCCATAAAGAAATCCATTGCTAAGAAAGATCACCAGCAAAGTCAACTATTGGGATATATACATACATATATTTATTTTAGATGCAGTATACAGCTTGACCAAGACTTTATATATGTTTTGAATACTCAAAGAGATAATTGATGAGCTAGCATCCTTTGAAAAAGAGCGAGAAATCATGAAACACAAACAGGCAGAAATGAAACAGGACATTTGAATATGGCAACTAATTTGGAGTCTTGGAAATGAAAAATATAATCATTGAAACCAAAGCACAGCACATGGAATTAAAGTATAGATTGGACACAGATGAAAAGAGAACTAGTAAATTGAAGATAGTGATGAGAATTTCATCCAGCATCAAGAGACATTTTTTTTAAAGTCAAAGAGCAATTAAAAGCTGTGAAGAATAGATTGAGAAATTCCAACATCTGTCTAGTAGGATTTTCAAAGAACAAAGTGAAGGGAATGGTAGAGAAACTGTATTGAAAAAAATTGAAGGAAGTCCCAAATCCTCATATTAAAAGTGCTACAACTACAGAGCAGGATAAAGAAGGAGAAATCTACACTTCAGTACATCATGCTGTAACTGCAGGGATTCAGAGAAAATCTTAAAAGCCATCAAAGGAAAAAAAAGATAAATATACTGGAAAGGAACAGCCATTTGACTGTTAGCAGATTTCTAACAGATGCCAACCACCAATACCAGAAGACAGTGGAGAAATATTAAAGTGCTGAGGAAATGAAACTGTCAATCTAGAATTTCAAACCCAACTACATGCACTCAAGACTGGATGAAAGAAAGACATTTTTATTCAAACGCCAGGAAAACTTTTACCACTCAAAAGCCTTCATTTTGAAAAAACTACTAACGAATGTTCTTCAGAAAGAAGGAAATTGAACCCATAAGAAAGGAATGGGATACAGAAAGTAATGGTGAGCACAAAAATTGAAAAATATGACAGCAAATTTACTGTTGAGTGTAAAAACAAAAAGTTATAACAAGTGATTTTTAAAAAATTTTTAATGAAAAAAAAATTTTTTTTTTTTTAAGATGACCGGTAAGGGGATCTCAACCCTTGGCTTGGTGTTGTCAGCACCATGCTCAGCCAGTGAGCAAACCGGCCATCCCTATATAGGATCTGAACCCGTGGCCTTGGTGTTATCAGCACCTCACTCTACCAAGTGAGCCACAGGCCGGCCCATGAAAAAAAATTTTAATGTGGAACTTAACTAGATAATAACAATATGGGAGGAACCCGTGGCCTTGGTGTTATCAGCACCGCACTCTACCAAGTGAGCCACAGGCCGGCCCATGAAAAAAAATTTTAATGTGGAACTTAACTAGATAATAACAATATGGGAGGGGAAAACAGAGAAGTTTACTGAGTAATTTAAACTTACAGCAGTCCTTGCCAGGAGGAGGAAAGGAAAACTAAATAACTTTAGACTTTTTATGTATATTAAAAGAGTAACCACCAAAAGAAAACCAACCTGTAGCTCTCAAACATCAGAGAGATCAAAAGGAGAGCAGGGAGGAATCTGGACTACTTTATAAATCCAACAGACAGGAAGGGAGGAAAAAAACAGAAGGGAGTTGTCTCCTTTTCTGAATCTTTGTGACTTGCTTTCACCAGCAGTTAGGAGAACATAAACTCTCAGGGTTAAGTACTGAAATTCCATTAGTTAATACTGTGAGGGAGGTGAAAGCAGTTTTGAGAAGCTTACAACGTACAAAAAAAAAAAATAGCCACAGAGAATTTACCAAAGAATGTGAGGCATGTAGTGTCTTGCATCTTCAGTTCTCTTCTTTGTTGCCTCTTAAGGACAACTTTATCCTAAATTTAGAACTGTTGTACGTTCTTTGTATTTTTCTGATATATTTCCAGTGTTTACTACTTAATATATAAGTGAAAATATTTGTAGGGCCGGCCTGGTGGCGCACTGCTACAGTGTGCCGCTTGGGGAGCGCGGTGGCGCTCCCGCCGAGGGTTCGGATCCCACATACAGACCGGTTCCCGCTCACTGGCTGAGCGAGGTGTGG
>NW_007727336.1:193186-213749 GCF_000696425.1 Galeopterus variegatus | reverse complement strand
GTTCTGGCGTGACACTGAGGGTTTCGATCCGTTGCCGGGCACGAAAAAAGACAAAAAGACAAAAAAAAAAAAAAAGGAAAAAAAAAAGAAAAAAGAAAATATTTGTAATGCATTACCTATACATTAATGCCACATTTTCAAAGCTTTACTGCTTCACTGAAAAAAGACTTTCAGCATCCCTATACCTTAAGACACCTTATATGGTGTTGTAAATCCCAGAATTCCCAAAAGGGTCATCCCACCTAAATACATGCCAGTCTTTTTTTTTTTTGTCTTTTTGTCTTTTTTCGTGTCCGGCAACGGATCAAAACCCTCAGTGTCACGCCAGTACCGGACCAGGACCGGCAACGGGATCGCAACCCTCGGCACCGCTCCCGCACCTCGCTCAGCCAGTGAGCAGGAACCGGTCTGTATGTGGGATCTGAACCCTCGGCGGGAGCGCCGCCACGCTCCCAAGCGGCGCACTATAGCAGTGTGCCACCGGGCTGGCCCTACATGCCAGTCTTTACTTAAGTCTGTTGTTACGTTCCACTTTCTAATGATGTAGTTTTGATAAACCATGGAAAAACTGATTTTTTTTTTCAAGGATATAGGTGGTAAGAGCTAGCTAAATTGAAATCTAAAGTTGTGATTATTTGGAGCATAACTCTAAAGCCTGTCATTTCACTGGTGAGCAGGTTTAGAGTGATCTTGTCATTGTCATGTGATTCCATCCGATGGGAGTGTTAATAGCCAGGAGCATCGTGTTTTGCTTACGTGAATGTAATCAAACTTTTCCTTAGGGAGAGGAGATGATGCATGGCAAGGGGGTTATAACCTGAAGAGCTAGTGACAGGCCAATCACGTGGCAACTACCTTTAGGCACTAGTTCTATAAATAAAATAGGTGTCTTTGTAAGTTGTCATACCTTCTTTCTTAAAGATAGAAGTTTCCCCTAGAAACAAAGTGGCAGTGTAATTTTCAAGGGCCACTTTTTTGTGCCGCCTAAGGTGTGATTACAAACAGTAATTCCCAACAATACAGTTCCCTTGTTAGCATAGCAAAATAATCAGGGGATATCAGTCACTAAAAAAATGTAGTACTGAAACATGTATTTTTTATTTTTTTAGGGGAGTGGAAGTACAGGGGAAGTACCTGTTCTTTATTGTTAGTCTAGGGTCATACTCAGAAATTTTGAGGGAGGATTCTACGTCTAATTGTTCACCTTATTCCAAGTGAAAGGCACTTGTATTATAGGGATTCTTCCCTCAGTATTTGTAGCATGTAAAAGGAGAACAAACATTTAAAAACATTTAAGCTCCATTAGTATTGACATAATGGTTAAAGGGATGTAGTTTCATATCTTTGAGTTCTTATAGAAAAGAGTAATGAAAAAAAAGAGAGGAAAAGAGTAACTAGGTACAGGGTTACCTCGTCCTTCAGAATAATAAATACTCTTCACCAAAATGGAAATAGCATGCATTTTCTTCACTTTCCGGGTGAGACTTATGACCAAATGAAAAAGATAGGTGGAATACTCAGTAGCTAGTAGTTACCAGGATAGGTACCTCCAGTCACACACTGTCAACCATATTGTGGTCATTAGGCTATTCTTGTTCATGGAGAGAAGAGAATTCACAATCCTGCTCATTCTCTGCATTGTATGAAGAGGTCTCAAATTAGGGCCTTTGGTCATTTTTTTTAAAAGTTCCTGGAGGTTCTACCTTAAACTGTTTGTATTTTCTGTATCCATTTGAGAGAAGTGTATGTCGTAAAGACAGAGATAGTTCTGCTCCTTACGAGACATACTACCAGCCTTGGTTAGGAACAAATGAAGTCAGAAAAAAGATCCTTCTGGTGACAAGGAGGCACAAGCTAACCACTATCCTACAGTTTTTTTAGTCTCATCAGTTTTCAGTATGGGACTCACTTTAAACAGGTCTGGGAGGTTTTTGGACAGCCCTTGAAAACTGCTTGAGTTTTCCTTGTATGCAGTCTAGAGATAGAGCCAGCCCTCCAGGTAGTTTCAGGACTCTACCATGAACTTCCTGCGGGTTGTCATCATAGTCTGAAAGTAGAAACTAGATCATTAGTCCATGTGCCCAGGGAGAAAAATAAATTGCTAGCAAAAAGCTGTCTAATGAGTGGGGCTGACATTTTCTTATAGATCCAAGATGGAAGGCCTCATGCTTACTTTAAAACACATATTAGCATTCAGCAATTCTCAGCAAGATTGGAGTGATGTTTTCCGTTGATGAACCTTGGTATAAGTTAGTCATCACACTTTATGTCTTGACACCATTTCTCTGAGCCAACTGGTAGGGCTTCTCACAGTTGTGATTAAAAGGATTTGGCAGACTTGATTTGTGCTTTGAACTAATCTAACAGTGTTGTCTAGCACATCAGTGTTGTGCTTTGGGTGGCCACTGGGGAAATAACAGAAAGTTTGTTGGCCTATCATTAATATTTCACTAGGAGAAAGACCAAGTCTTCTGTTTACTATAGATTTCCTGTCATATAAGCTATGGCAATCTGTCCAGCCACTTTAGTTGAATTACGATCAAACTCCAGTGATAGTTTATTTTTTAGAATTCCATTTTGATGTTTGACTATCTCCACTGAATCCAAATTCTGTGGGCAGTGAAGGCATTAATGAATCTTTAGGGCTTTGCAGACTTTGCAATTTAAGTCTTTTAGAAGTCTTTTGCTGACAGTTGTGTCAGTCTTAGCACGTGGATGTGCTTCTAACCATCCTGAAAACGTAAATACAATTACTAAAACCTTTTCATATGATTGAAATTTTTTGTATAAATAAAATTGACCTGAAGTGGTCCTCAGGGTAGAAGACATGAGCTACTTTTGTACTCTAGGCCTGACAAATAGAACAGCTCTTTAAATATCATTGAGCATATTGGAAAATTTAAAGCATGCCTGTTATTCTTAGTTATTTTTAGAATCCCATTTGTGTGTAAGTCAAGACATGGTTATACAAACAAGAGAGTAAATTCTTTGATGTTGCCACATAGCAGCCATCTAGGAAAGACTAAAGACAATCAGGATGCAAAAGATACCCTGCCTAATTATGGGAGCCTAATTTGGAAAAGGATAAAGTCTGAAAGGCTTCACAGAGGAGACTGGTCATTTGATAAGATAAAGAGCAAAGATAGAATAAGAAATGGCCCAACATTGATATGTTTGTTATCAGCCAAAGTAATAGGAATTAATAATAGCTACAGTACAAGTACCATTAAAAATTTTTGCTCCTCTAGAAATGAGAACTCTCATCATTTTACAATACATAGTCACAATTTACACAAAAGCATAATGAAGTCAGTATATTTATAAATGTTAGCAGACCTTTGAAAAGAAAATGTTTTCTGATGAGGGCAATAATTACAGAATATATAGAGGGTAAAAAACATTTTATTACCTTTGATAATAAACTACATACCCAGAGACAAAAAGAAAAATTTTGTTTCTCTGAGTTAATCAGACTCCCTCTATTATACACAAGTGTTTATAAATTTTAAATATGCCTCAATATGCATGTCTTAATAGATTAAACACTGTTTACACCAGAATGATTTAAAGCTTTAAAACTGGTTTTTACAACAGTTCTATCAAGCTCGTTTAAATGTGTGCATTAACTGATTTCATCATCTTAATTTGAGTATTGTGAAGAATAAACACACGTTTATATGTGGTCAAAGATACTTAAACTAAAAACACATACAAAAAAATAAAAACACATGAGAGTCATATAGTGGTTAGGTACTTTTTTTTTTTGTACCTGAATATTTCTTTAGAAATTTCTTTATGATTAAAGATTATTAAAATTTTGCCAGATAGCATAGTATTCTGTAGATTCACATAATTTGCAGTATTGTCTGAGATTTATGAAAACCAATATGTAGATGTTAGCCAGTTAATCGCAGCTTGATTTAGTTGTTCACCCATATTTATGCGTAAATGTTTCTAAGTATTAGTAGAGGTAAGAATATAATAAACTATATTATTAAGAATTCTATTTTGATGTTTAATTTAGCCTTTTGATGGCAGAAAAGAAGTCTCATGTTTACTGGAATTCCAAGTTTGCCTCTTTTACACTATGGTTAAATCAAAGAAAAGACATAAAGCCATATTAGAAACCCAAAACTTAACCAGTGGTACTGATGTGAAACATTAAAAAGGTTTTTTTGTTTGTTTGTTTGTTTGTTTGTTTTTTGTCCTTTTTTTGAGACCGGCCGCACCACACTCAGCCAGTGAGCGCTGTGAGCGCACCGGTCATCCCTATATAGGATCCGAACCCGCAATGAGATCGCTGCTGCGCTCCCAGCACTGCACTCTCCCGAGTGTGCCACGGGCTCGGCCCTTTGAATTACCTTTTTACTAAAGAAAAGGGTTGAGACATGACAGCTCCTGCCTTGAGTGATCTCTTTTATTATCTTGTAACTCAGCAGGGACACTAAGACCTTTAAGCTAAAATAAGATTTTGCAATTTTTTAAGAACTTTGTTTTGAAAGAAAGTTTTAATATAATTTTTAGATAATAGTAATACCATTTAAATTTATAATAGTTTTTTTTTCCTTCTCAGAAACCAAATGTTTTAAAATTCAGTTGAGTAAGATATATGGAATATACCTATTCCGAGTAGAAAACCATTTTACAGTTTAGTGCTCTAAACCTAATTTAGCACCTAATTCATTTATGAAAATTAAAAGTTTAAATCATGCCTCTCTTTTGTAAATACAATGACTGTGGAACCTGTATTTTCTACTCTGGGTAGAAAATGGGTATATTCAAAGCGTTTGTAGTTTGCACTTGATTTCTTAATTGGGGAGATTTTTAGTACCGCACCCAGGATTATATAAGTACTTAGTGGTGACTTTGCATAATTTAAAAAGGAAAGCCAGTACACTTGAGAGATTTTATACTTCTCTAGAAATCTCTCAAGATGCACAGTCTGATCAGATATTATATACAGTAGAAACTATACAACTGGATTATTTTTATATACTCATTTCTTTTTTTGAGAAGTACACAACTCCTGCAGCCATGCTACTTTTGCATCAGAAAGACTGGCACCCTGTTCCCCACTCCCTGACACACAATTCACATGAGCTTTCACACAAAAGAAAAGAAGTGAGCCTAACACTCAGTTAACAGATGAAATTATTAAAGTGTTAGGCAAACTGGAGATTATAAAAGAGCACTTTTGTTCTAAGGAAAGGAAACATTTTGATCTAGCTCAGATAAAGCAGGTAGAAATGGTCCTTTTGTTTACCCTACCTAAAGGTTGAAAAATAAAACAGATCCACATGTACACAGATGCTGTGAGCTTCCCATGTACCAGATGGCTACTGTTATATTTGCCTTCTGGGGTCAGCAGTTTCCTTTTAGTGGGTTTTGCATTGTAGACTCTTATCCCCTCCTAGTTCATTTCAGTGCATAGGTAAGCTCTGTAATTCCATTGGTTTGCATTAAGAAGGAAGAAAGCAGACCTAAGAAGCTTAAAACTTATGTGGAAAAGAAAAGAACACAAGAGGAATTTAATAAACGGAATATGGAGCATGTAATAATTTGTATCCACAAGGAATATATACCTAAAACAAAACTATTCAAGAAGGTTGAAATATTAGGATGGAAAGAGATACACCAGGCTTATACCAACAAAAAAAAACCCTACATAAATGACAAATAAGAATAGAGTTTAAGGGGAAAAAAAGCATAAGTAGGATAAAAAACACTACGTATAAGGAAACAAACTGCCAAGAGGATATCATGAACCTTATGCGCACTGTTAACAATGTCCTAAATAATGAGAAGCTGGTATATCCAGAGTTTACAGTGAGATATTTTTAAGCGCTTTCATCAAAAACTGATGGATCAGACAGACTGAAGATTAGTAAGTATGTAGAAGATTTGAACAATAAAAGTAATAAGCTTGATGTAGTTTATATGGAAACCTGTGCATAACAGAGGTAATACAATGTTCTTGCGTATACATGGAACATTCACAAAATTTGCCTATGTACTAGGTCATAAAGGGAGTCTCAGCAAATTTCAAAGGTTATATATTATGCAGAACACATTCTCTGGCCACAGTTTAATTAAATTAGAACTATAAAATTAGAGCTACCAAAGGAATAGTTTAAAAAGAGGCAAACGTATGGAAACATAAAAAGCATCCCCCAGGTGTAAAAGAAGAAATCATAAAGGAAATTCTAAATTTGTTATAAATGTATTGTGTATCAAAATTGTAATTATAGGAAAATATATGTCAGATGTGTGAGATATAGATAAAATGAGATGTGAAGAGAAAATGATAGTTTTATATGCATTAATGAAAAATCAAGAGAATGACAAATTAAGTATTGAACTCAAGAAGCTAGAAAAAGTACAGAATAAAACTCAAGAACACAGAGGCAAATAGTAACAATGGCACAAATATTTCTGAAATAGAACAAAGAAATTACAGAACACATGAGCAAAAACAAAAGCTGTTTCTTTAGAATGAAAATGTTATAGAAAGAAACCTAGAACAGGCCTAAGCAAGGAAAAAAAGTGAAAAGGTGTCAGCAAGCAACATCAGCGATTAAAAATGGACATAATTGGAAATACAGAAACATTTGAAATATGTAAGAGAATATGTTCTGAACAATGTCTACTAATAAATTTTTAAATGTAATGAAATGGAAATTACATAGAAAAATTTAATTACCAAAATGAACTCAAAAATAGAAGACTGGAGTAACTCAAAAACTGTTAAAGAGCCGTCAAAATTACACCTTTTCAATGACATCAGGCCCAAATGTTTTTAGGCACATATTACTAGCACTTCAAAGAATAGATAATTCGTATTATAAATGAAAAATTTCGGAAATTTGAAAAAGAGGAGAAGCAGCCCAGGTCATATAAAATTATAATTTTTAAACAAAATCCCAGTGAGGACAGAATAAGAAAAAAAGTGTATATGTCAGTCTCACTTATAAATAGAGATGAAACAAGAAATGTTTTGAAAACTCACAAATCAAATGAAGTAGTTTCTTAAAAAATAGAGACTAAATAGGATTTATCCTAGGGATGTAAGTGGGGTTCACCATCAGAAAGATGAATGTAATACCAAATTGATAGCAGATTACAGTTTTTTTGAAGACTGTATGATCATCTGAGAAGCAAAGAAAATTTAATAAAACCTAATATAAAAACAAATAAGAGGTGGAAGGGAATTTTCTCTAAATTGATAAAGGGGATTGATAAAAATCTATGGCAGACATTATACATAGTGATCAAACTTGAAAGTGTTTCTATTAAATTTAAGAACAAGACATGGATGTCTATAACCATATCATTGTTCAACACTATCCTGGAGGACCTAAACATTTCAATAAGAGGAAAAACAAGAAATAAGAGTTACAAGTACTGGAAAGAAAAAACCAAACTATTGCTATTTGAAGACAATATTTATAATTGTCTGCTAAAAAATCCAAGAGAACCAACAAACTATTAGAACTAATGAGGCTTCAGCAAGGTTACAAGAGAAACATCAGTAGTGTTCCTGTAAGCCAGTAATCAGTTACAAAATATTACTCAAAATAACAATGAAAACTAGTACATAGGAGTAATCTTCATAGAAAAAAAAATTACAAAAATAGAGAGGTAATTACTACATTTATAGCTAGGAAGACCTATTGCCACTTCTCCCATTTTATCCATAAATTCAGGATATCTTGAATCAATATCCAGACAGGCTTTTGAGAGAACTCAAAAAATTAAAGTTTTTCTGGAAAAGCAAAGAGCCAAGAATAAGAAAAATTTGAAGAAGGTGGGAACACTAGCCCTTCAGATATTAAGAGCTGTAAAGCTATAGTAATTAAGAGAGGTAATTATTAGTACAAATATAAAATAGGAAAAAAAAAAAAAACTTTAACAATAGAAAGCCTGGATTGTAGAAAAGCTTGATATACAAAAGAAGTTGCATTACAAATTAGTGAGGAAAGGATGGATTATTCTTAATAAATGTTGCTTGAACAATTCATTATCCATATGGAAAAATTAAAATTCAATTTATACCTCAGTACATGCAGGAAGATCGGTTACAGGTTAATTGAAAATCTTAAGAATTTAAGCAAAACTCAACATTTAGAAAAAAATACAAAATAAAAATTTTGAGTAGGGAAGGATTTCGAGAGCCACAAAAAGCACAGATCATGAGAAAAGATCAATTTAATATTTAATTTAGATTTAATATTAAGATTTTAAAGTTCTGAATAATAAAAGGTACCATAGACAAAATGAAAAGACAATCCACAGACTACGGGAGGATATTTGCCCCCTATGTAACTAAAAAGGATTAGCAATCAGAGTATTCCATTGATAATCAAAAGACAACCAAACGGTAAACTGGAAAGATAATATAAAGAAGTAATTTACAGATGTAGAAACCTGAATAGCTAATAAGTTTATAAAACATGCTAGACATCACAAATTGGTAAAAATAAAAAAGCCTAACAATAAATGATATTGGCTAAAGTGTGGGAAAATGAGGATTTCCATACACTTGTCGGTTGAAGTAAAAATTGAATCAACAACTTTGCGGAACAATTTTGTATTAACTTGTTCCTAAATGTGCCCCTTGAGAATCACACACATGCACAAGGAAATATATAAGACAACTCACTGTACCATTGTTTGTAAATGATGGATTTGTAAGCGAGTTGGGAAACAACCCTAATGTTTGTAAGCAGGAGACTGGGTAGTAAATTGTGGTCAATTTAATAAGATAGAATTCTACAAAGCAATGAAAATGGATGAACTAGAGCAGGGATCAGCAAATCTGACTTACCACCTATTTTTGTAAATAATTTTTATTGGAACACAAGCCACACTCATTCATTTGCGTATTTTCTGTGACTGCTTTTACACTCTAACAGTAGAGATGAATAGTTGTGACAGAGACCACATGATCCACAATGCCTAAAATATTTGCTCACTGGTCCTTAAGAGAAAAACTTACCAATCCGTGAACTAGATAGAGCTATGTGTATTAAGGTTGGTAAATGTCAAACATAGTGCTATGTGAAAACAGCGAATTGCAGAGTAATGCATACAGTTTAGAGTTTGAAAGCATGCAAAATATATCTGTATATTACTTATAGATGCCTACGTGTGTATTAATAGTATAAAATATGCATAAGACTCATAATCACCAAATACATAGAGTGGGTACCACAGTAGAGGGAGGGAGAAGATTAGAAGTAGAGATGTTGGGAGGGAGCTTCAACAATTTTTCTAATATTCTGTTTCTTTAACAAATGTGGAACTAGTAAAAATGTTAGGATTTGATGTGTAACTGGGTAGTGAGTACATGAATGTTGTATTACTTAACTTTAGCTTATTGAACATTTGATATATTGTATAATTTAAAAATTGGATAATTTGATCTTAGCAGATGTTAATGATGACAGTTAGTGAGGTTTTAATTAAGGAGAATACCCTTGAATATTTTGTTTTCTAGCACAGATTTGTAATGCATTTTATGTTATATTGATAGAAATGGAAGATTTCATACTTCACTTTAATTTTACCAGGAATATTGTTTACATGTAAAATTGATTGACAGGCATGTAAAGATGACTAAAAAGAATAGCTAGAGCCTTTTTTAGGTTTAGAATAATATCAAGAAGGCTGAGGCCTGAGCTAAGATGTATAATAAAGAGCTAAGAACAATAAAAAATAAGAGCCCTTTGTTTAAGAAACAAAGACATTTACAAAGAAATGTTTGACCCATGACATGATGTAGATGGTGTAGTTTCAAAAATAGCTAAAGAAGAGTGGAACTAGAGAGTATATATTATGGAAGAAAGAGTATAATTATGTCAGTTTGATTCTCAGCTTCGTCACTAACTAGCTGTATAACCTTGCGTAGGTAGTTCTAACCAGTGGTCATGTCTCCACTCCAGACTTATTGAACTACTTAGGTTCTTCGAATGGGCCAGTCTCTTACTTAGCTCATCGTCTTTGCTTCTTTTCCCTTCCTGTTTCTTTTTTCTCATTTACTCTCCAACTTTAGGTTTGCTCCTGTTGTTTATAGTTTAGATGCTGCTTTCTCTAGGAAGCCCTCCTAAAGTTGGTTAGGCAGATGGGTGGATGGGGGAGCCTCTCACTGAATTCACCAACACTGGAGAAGGTCAGATTTTGTGGGGAAAATTGATGTGTTTTATTTTATTTTGTGAAATCTGATCAAGCGTCAGTTGAACATTTGAGATGTGTACTACCTTATTGAGTATACAAATATGGAGATTAGGAATGAGGTCTAGTTTGAGAGTATAGATATGGGAGTTATCAGCTTATAAGTGATAATTATAGCTGTAAAGTATGTGAAATCAGCCAGGGAGGAAATTGCAAATTGGGAAGAAAAGAAAGAATTAAACCAAATCCTGAAGAAAAGCAACATTTAAGGAAAGAAGGAAGAGGGCGGCAGGGAGAGGGAAAGATTGAAGAGTAGCCAGTGAAATTAGAGAAAAACTGGAAGAGCATGACTCATGGAAGCCAAGCATATCAAGTAGGACGGTGACTATAAAAAGAGTGTTCATTGGTTTAACAACAAGTAAGTCATTGGTAATCTTGGCAAAAACACTTTCTTTTTTTTTTTTTTAAAAAAAAGATGACCGGTAAGGGGATCTCAACCCCTTGACTTGGTGTTGTCAGCACCACGCTCAACCAGTGAGCCAACCGGCCATCCCTATATGGGATCCGAACCCGTGGCCTTGGTGTTACCAGCACTGCACTCTACCGAGTGAGCCACAGGCCGGCCCCGGCAAAAACACTTTCAATGGGCTGCTGAACGAGAAAGCCACATTATAGCAGGTTGAGAGACGAATTGGAAATAGTGAATGTAGCCAGTTCTTTCAGGAGGCTTTGCCGTTAAAGGGAGGGTAAGGTGAGGAGGTGAGATTTCTTTGAGAGAGGTAATTTAGTGCTAATGGAAAGAAGGGGTTGAAGATACAGGAACCAGGGCTGTTAACTGATGGGACTCAGCTCTTAGGGAGACTGGGATTTCCAGATGGAAGGATCACCCTTAACCATGAGGATGTTGTGACAGAAGGAAATGAGGAGAACAAAGATATGGGTGCAACTGATTTGTAGTTTTAAGGACCAAGAAGTTAAATGACTTCCTATTGAATTTTTCTCCTCGTTGAAGGCAGAGGGAGTTATTTACCAAAAGTGAGGAGGAATGGTAAGGTCTAAAATAGTTGCTGTAGAGAAGAGGAGAGCAAATAGCCTAGAAGAATAAAGAAGGGTTGCTGATTAGAGATAGCAAAGATTTTTAAGTTGGAGGCAAACAATATAGCAGTGGTACCATCTGCATAGCTGTGTGAGAATTGTACGTTCTCTCAGGCACCTCCACTTTCAGACTGAATTGGAAGACTTACGTTGATAAAGAGAAGGTAACAAACAGTTGGTTTATCCCAGGTTGCCATGTGTCAGTAGATGTGACAGTAGATATGAGGGAAATTGGCAAGAAAATGGTTGATGAGGTAAACCATGAAGTCTAGACTAGGAGTTAAACTATAACCCACAGGCCAAATCTGGCCCACTGCTTTTTTTATTTATTTATTTATTTATTTTTAACATTTTAAATGTTTACATAAGTACCTACATAATATCCATAATATGCCTCTTGACCCACAAAGCCTAAAATATTTATTATTTGGCCCCTTAGGAAAAGGTTTGCTAATCCCTTTTCAAGGCTAAAATAGGGTTATAGTAAAAACAGGACTAACAGGCAAAGAATAGAGTCCAGGAGACTCAAGGTCTTAGTAAGACCCACATATTAGGTATATTGGGAGAGTGAGTGAGAGACCTGGGAAGGACAGGAGGTTGTAGTGAGAGAGGATTGGGAGTTAAAAGATTTCAGAGCCAGGGCAGCTCTGAGTGATCACCAGGACTAGCTTGTGGCCATGACAGCAGGTAGCCAAAGTAGAGGGAATGTGACTATGGAGTTGAGGTCAAGGAACTGAGAACCTGGGTGGAGACAGTAAAGATACCAGGAGTTGGAGGAAAGGAAGACTGGCGGCATGCCATTCACATTTGCTAGTTTGGGATGGGAAAATTAATGTCATAAATAATAGAATTAAGTATTCAGTCTCTAAAGGTGAGGGGAACTTGACTGGAAAGCCAATCGTATTTTTTTTTAAATGACATGGGGCTTGCTTAAAAAGAGCCAGCAGCCTGCAAGGCTGGTAGTGACTGAATTGGCTAGTGTATTCTAGGCTGCATTAGTAGGTGGGAATATACCATGGGAGGCAGAGCCAGCAGTACTGGAGACACTGAACTGGCAACCAGTCGCTGCGGCTTTTAGCTCTTACTGCTTATTCCTTTAGAAGAGGGCAGCTTCCCATCATTGCTCTAGGTTTTGAAGGCAGAACCAGCACGAGTTTGTGGATATGACTTCAGCTTTCCTTCAGTGCTCCATGGACATCATCAGAACGACTTTCCTCTGTCACTGGAGGTCATTCTCACAGTAGAACCAGCTAGACGGCAAGGTTGCCGAAGAAAAGCTTCCTCATAAATGAACTTCAGAATCCAGAATGTGTACAAGCATGATGCAATTTTCTCTAAAATCTACCCAAAAAAGCCTATTTAATTCACAGATGATTCTTCACCTCTGATTCCGTCTTGTTAATTGAGTGCCACCTCTGTTACAGGCACTTTGTAGGGCTACAAAAATGAGTGCTGCCACTTGATACCATGCTGTTTATCTGTGTGGATCTCTCCTTTAGCCATTATTTCTTTTTATGTGGGAAAGTAGCAGCCATACTGTTACTTTTGTATTTCTGCCTTATTTTATTCTGGTGTCAGGACCACAAATAGAACACTTTTATCCACCAACACGAGTATCTCATGGCATAAAATAGTTAAGAAATTAAATGAAACCTTTGCTGCTCTGTCCTTGGGCTTGTGCAGTAATGCTTCACGTGCAGTGAGCTCTCAACAAATTTTTTTTTAATTGAATTGGAATCTTCCATTTCTATAGTAGCATAACGTGTACCATTGGAAAAATTTGATTGTAATGTGTTGTTTTTGTGTGTGTGTGCTTGTTTTTTGAGTAGTTGATGGATTTACAACTGAGTGACAGTAACTTTCGTCGACACATCCTGTTGCAATATCTCATTTTATTCCAATATCTCAAGGGGCAGGTCAAATTCAAAAGGTAAGTTAATATGGGTAGTAAGTGATTTATAAAGAGCAGCAAAGAAAAGGACTTGCTTATTGTTGTATTTGTTTTATGTACTGGGCCCATTTTATGTATAAGGGTTATATCCCTAAAACACTTCTATTGCTGTAGACGTATAGCTAATTGGGGGCTTTTAGATGTAAGGATATTTGTTTTAAGGAAAAGTGCTACATATATCTACTATCAATGTGAGTCTTCCCTGTTGAGCTCCAGGGCTTCCCAAGAGTTCTCGTTTTTATTACTGGGTGATTAGCCTCCTCTCCAGATTTCCATCATTCCCTTCTCATCTCACTCAGCCCTCCTCCAAAGCTAACTTGCAAACTAAGCCAGTAATACTTTTCTCACAAGGTATAGAGCTGTCTAGGACATTAAAACTGAATTTCAAAGCAAAGAAAATCTTGAAGTAAAAAAGGAATTCCAGTTTCTTTGGGGTTACACAAAACCTCATCAGAATCTCTACTTTCTATCTAATCCCTCCCCTAGGCTGGCTACCTCATCTTGTCCTGTCCATAACTGAAGTGGAGCTCACTGTTACTTGACAATACTTACTTTACATACACAAACCAGCATGGTATTAGTTGTA
Organism: Galeopterus variegatus; assembly: GCF_000696425.1. NCBI lineage: Eukaryota > Metazoa > Chordata > Mammalia > Dermoptera > Cynocephalidae > Galeopterus > Galeopterus variegatus. The sequence continues at coordinate 199,947 of NW_007727336.1, read as the reverse complement.
TAAAGGACCTAACTTTACTGCCTGCTGGTTTTTAATCCCAGTGTCATCACTTGCTGGCTTCAGTGAAGCTCTTTCAGACTTGCAATTTTAAGGGAGCACGTGGTAAACACTCAAAAATGTTATTTCTTGTCCTTCTATTTTGGATCGTAGTAGAAAGATCAAGGACTTTGGAGTCAGACCTAGGTTTGAATTCAAGCTTCGTGGCCTTGGGCTCATCATTGAGTCACTGTAGTCTCTGTTTAATATGTGCGTGCAGTTATTCTGAGAGCTCAGTGAGTAACGCATGTAAAGTGCTCAGATCCTAGCACATGCCGGCCTGTCGGTAGTTACTCGACCCCTGTAAAGTGCCTAGTGCAGTCAGTTAATGGCAGCTCATAATAATTTGGGTTTCCCTGCAGCCTTTTCTGGGGTTGCAGGTTTGGGGAGGTTTCATTGTATTTTGAATGAGTTTTAAAGGAATATAGCAAGCCTATCTGAAGGTGCATCATGTATAGAAATATATTAATATTGTCTCAGAGGTTTTCATCTCATATTAAACTTATTTTAGGAAACATTCATTGCTCTGTTCATAGTTATTCAGATTGATTAACTGAATGTTTTATTCTCCGTATGTACCTTCCTGTCTTCAGTTCTAACCCTCTTATCTAGAGGATGAGTGCAAGAGTTTTCCCTTATGACCCTCTCATTTGTGACTGTTCTTATCTTGGTAACTTTTGATACTATTTACAGTATGGTTAACATAGATTACATGCTTTTCATTTTTTCAAGACCAAAAATAAACCTTAAAATTGAATATATGTTGCTGTAACTCAAGCATGCTTTTATTGCTTTGTTCCCTAGTTCAAACTATGTTTTAACTGATGAGCAATCACTGTGGATTGAAGACACTACAAAATCAGTCTATCAAGTAAGTTCAACATGCAACAAACCCATGATTGAAAAAAATGGAAATTTAGAATTTTCTTTGTTTCAGCCCCAAATAGGAAAATAAGGATAAAGTTAAGCTCAGGTACAAGACCATAAACACTTCTTGGTTCTCTGCCTACAAACCACTCCTATGATGCAGAAAGTTGTTGAAAGCTTAGTATATTCTTTCTAATCACAGCTACTATCTGAAAACCCCCCCGATGGAGAAAGATTTTCAAAGATGGTAGAGGTATGTGCTTTATATTTACATAGTCTTCTTAGTAACATAGAATTTCAAAGTATTTCATTATGAAAATGTGATTTGTTTTTCCCAGCATATATTAAACACTGAAGAAAACTGGAACTCGTGGAAAAATGAAGGCTGCCCAAGTTTTGTGAAAGAAAGGTAAATATGTACTTATTACAAGAAATATGAGAAAGGCATTTCAAAACAGTTTGATATTATTTTATATCATGTAGGGATATGTGTACGTGTATTTCACACAAGAAATGTAAGTTGAGCTATGTAAGAGTAGAGCCGCTTTTATTTACTTCTATTTGTATTTTTTAACTCAAATTTCTTGTTAATAAGTTCCCAGAACAAATTGCTCTATATTAATTATTGAAAAAATGCTGTGTATCTACTTGTAATTTGCCCTATTATGTGGCATTTTTGTCTTCTTTCTGCTTGAGTGTTCTATTGTAATATGAAGCTTTCACCTTTTTTAGGAAGAAAACAATAGCTGAATTTTCTTCTACATTTAACACACTGCCATTTCTGCTATCCATTTGTAATTCCAAAAACAGTGTATGTTTTGTTCACCACAGATCATCAGATACCAAGCCTACGAGAGTAGTACGGAAGAGAACAGCACCAGAGGACTTCCTAGGGAAAGGACCCAACAAAAAAATTCTGATGGGAAAGTAGGTTAACTTGTCTTCATATGTGGAATGTTCTTAGTTACTTTTATATTTTGAAGATGTTACGATAAGAACTCTCCAGATTTTTGCATCCAAATAGAATATGAATTTGTTTGGTCACACACAGATGACTAAAGCAAGCCACACATCCTGTTGATCTGTAGTGCTCATTATGTGGGTTCCTGTAACTAAACCTTCATTTTGTCTCCAGCTTCCAATGGCTCTAGGCTATCCCATTTCCGCATGTCACAGACAATGGAATTGTTTAGATTGATGCAGCTCACTTTTAGTTGTTGTAAGGTACCACAGTCCTTGAGTTCTTTTACCTTCCAGTTAACCACTCATTGGTTTCTATTGTGCTTCAATATTTTTAGAAAGAACTAATAATTATATGATTATCATTAAACATATGCTCATACAGAAAATTTGTTAAATACCAGAAACTATGAAGAAAAAAGTAAAACTCATATTATCACCACCCAAAAGCCCCCTGTTTACATTATATTGTTTTTCTATTCACTTTTAAGACATATAAGGATGATGTTCATAAAAATTTTATTTATGTGTCTGTTTTATAGTGAGGAGTTAACAAGGCTTTGGAATCTCTGTCCTGATAATATAGAAGCCTGCAAATCAGAGACAAGGCAAGTTTAAAAATATTCAAATGAAGCGTTGCTTTTCTCAAATGTTAAGTAGGGTAGAATGGAGCCTTTCCCAGCTATGTTCAGAGCTCAAAAGAAATTTAAAAGTTTATTGTGATTGACTTTTGCACAGCAGAATATGGCTTCCCACATAAAACACCTAGAAGCACGTTTAAAATTATTTTAGAAATCACAAGAAAGTAAAGATTCACAAAAGAAAACGGAACTAAAAACCAGATTAGTAAGGCTACAATACAAACTGATGTGGTTGTATCTAGCTGAGTAGCAGTGTGGATGATTCCCAGGTCAGAGAAAAGAAAGGATGATAAGGCCTTAGGCCTGCACGAATTTGTGGCTAATTTCCCCTGAATGAAGCTGAAACTATTGAAGCATTTCACTATCTGTAAAAGAAAGGTATGTGGGGAGAGGGGGTCATGCTCACTGGCACAGGAAACATTGAAGCTTGTCTGTTTCTACCTGGGTGTGGGTGAAAGCGAAAAGTGTTCCCTAAGAAATTATAATGACAGGTCTGCTCCCATACAGTTTTAAACTTATACTGTCAGCAGTGTAAATGAGCCCCCACGCTATGACAGTGAACTAGAAAGTCCCAGTCTGAAGGTCACAACTTTAACACAGATAAAATCTGAAGATAAATTCACCATCCAAACTTAGAAACAAAGAAACAATCCACCATGAGTAAGAATTGACAAATAGAACAAGCAAAAAAATTTGAATAATAAAACCATCAGATGAAAGCTGTAAAATAAGTATATTTCAGATCATTAAAGACAAGAAGGAACTGAAAACAAAAGAAAGAAACATGAGGGCCGGCCCGCTGGCGCACTGCTACAGTGCGCCGCTTGGGAGTGCGGTGGCGCTCCCGCCGAGGGTTCGGATCCCACATACTGACCGGGTCCTGCTCACTGGCTGAGTGAGGTGCGGGAGCAACACCGAGGGTTGCGATCCGTTGCCAGACACGAAAAAAAAAAAAAAAAGAAACATGACACTATCAGAAAGGCTCAGGCAAATTTGAAAAAACAATATATTTTTTCTTTTAATTTGTATACTCAACATTACACGATGTAATCATTTAATATTTCTAAAAATGAGAAAATATTGTCATTGAAATTACACAATAGATTAAATAGCAGACTAGACATACATAAAGTAAGAGTTAATGAGTTAATTAATGATTACGAAATCACCCAGAAAGCAGTAAAGAGTTAGAAAATAATAGTTAAGAACAATAGAATGTACAACAAACTTCTAATGGCATAAGGAAATAATAGAGAATGGGAAAGAGGCAATAACTGAGATAATGACTAAGAATAGGCATGAATTCTTAGCTTCAAAAAAGTATAGGCCTTAAGTGAGAGTATAGGCCTAAACTGAAAAATCCATCTCTCCATACATAATAATGTCACTAGAGAGAAAAAGCAGATAACCTGCAAAAGAGCAAAATTAAACTAACAGCCGACTTCAAGAACAACAAAAGAAATGAGAAGACAATGAGATATGACCTTCAAAGTGTTTTAAGAAAGTATCAACCCAGAATTCTGTAAACAAGTTAAAACTCAGTCGAGTGATTGAGAAAGTTATTTTCAAACTAAAATTGTAAGAATCTGTTATACTAAAAAAGCTGTCATAAAATTATAGAAGGAAATTTAACCCAGAAAGGAGGAGTAAATCATTAGAAGAATTACTGTGCAAAGACATTGGTAAACGTGAAGAAATCTGAATAAATCTTGTCAAGTATTCACTGTATAAAACAGTAATAATTACTTATTGGGGATTATGTTAAAAAGTGAAACTAATGCATTTTCTAAAAGTGATTAGAATTTTAAAATGTTACAGATGAAGCTAGGGATAATGATTAACTAGACTTTCAGTCAAGCATGCTTGTTAAGTCTGTAAAGAAATAGAAAATATAATTTTTAAACAAATTGAAGGGTAAAAAGATAAGTATAGAATGTTACACTTCCCTCTGTGTAATGGAGACGAAAAAAGGATTACTCAAAGCACCATGAATGCCATGAGAGGTCCAAAGTGACTGCACTTCAGCAACTCCCCTGTTAGGAGGAGAAAGCTGAATGTGACAGTCCTGTTCAAAGTTAGCTTCTCTTTTTTATTGTAAAGATAAAGAAGTTTCACAAGAAAAGTCAGTTGATTCAATCATCAAAGAAAGACATAAAAACAAAGGCAGTGTAAAACTAGTAACAGCAGTAAAATTAACTTGACATTCCACAGTGCAATTTGTAAAAAGCTAAGTAGATCCACCAACAAACAGCTTGCCCCTTAGCAAACATTTTCTTTCCCTACAGCAATTTCCTCAGCATATTTAAACAACAGTCAAGCAGCTTCCTCGACATATCTTACCAACAATCAGTAGGTTAAGCTGCGTCAAGGACATCTGCCCTTAGAGCCAGCAGTTTTGCTGTTACTATTCTTTATCTACAACAGAGACTTTAGCCTGGGGCAAGTTTCCTGTCTTTCGCAAGCTTAACATTTCTATGTGTAATTCTAAAAAGTTAGGTTATACCTGAAACTACAGGGCCTTGGAAGCTAGGCCCTGTGAAATACATTTGCCTTAAAAATGTTTGTATCCTCCACATAGAAAATTCAAGCAATCAAATAGAAGGTAGGAGAAGAGGAAAAAAGCATAGAAGAAACAGGTAGTAGCACAAAACATTATAACACCAAGGTCAAGGGTTCAGATCCCTGAACTGGTCAGCTGCCAAAAAAAAAAGCAAGCACAAAACAGTATAATTAAAATAAACTCAAATATATAAATGTAAATGGATTTTCTGGTTCAAAGACATATATTGGCATTATATTTTAAAAATACATCTATGTGTTATTTACAAGAAACACACCTTAAAAATAAGGATATGGAAAAGTTGAAACTAAAAGAATAAAAAAAGGTATTAGGGGCCGGTCCTGTGGCTCACTTGGGAGAGTGCGGCGCTGGTAGCGCCGAGGCCACGGGTTCAGATCCTATATAGGGATGGCCGGTGCACTCACTGGCTGAGCGTGGGCAGACAACACCTTGCTGAGGGTTGCGATCCCCTTACCGGCCAAAAAAAAAAAAAAGTATTAGGCATAGTTATATATATATATTTTTTTGTCTTTTGTCTTTTTTCCGTGTCCAGCAATGGATCGCAACCCTCAGTGTTGCCCCCGTACCGGACCGGGGACCGGCAACGGGATTGCAAACCTCGGCGTTGCTCCTGCGCCTCGCTCAGCCAGTGAGCGGGAACCGGTCTGTATGTGGGATCCGAACCCTCGGGCGGGAGCGCCGCCGCGCTTCCCAAGCAGCGCACTATCTAGTGCGCCACCGGGCCGGCCCCGGCATAGTTATATTGATACCAGACAGAAGAGTCTTAAAGGCAGAAAGCACTATTAAAAATAAAGATGGTCATCACATAAAGATAAAAAGAAAAAATGTATCAGAAATATGCAGACATTCTAAACTTTATTTCCTAAAAATGTAGTCTCAAAAATTTGACAGTAGAATGAGAAATTGAATGATCCACCATCTAGTAGAATTTTGATATATCTTTCCCAGTAATTGGTCTAGTAGAAAAAGACTTAGTATATTACATGCAGGATTCAATAAGGTAATTAACAGGTTTCGTCTTATAGAAACCATTAATTTATTTAAATTGTACATGAATAACAAAAAATTATAAAAATATGTTAAAAAATTTGAACACTTCTAAATAACCCCTGAATAAAAGAAGAAATAATGGAAATTATAAAACATAGAACTAAATGACAGTGAAATTACTACATTTTCAGACTTTGGGAATCAAGCAGTAGAACACAGAAGGAAATTTATAGACTTAAGTGTTAATTTTTATTTTTTATTCTTTATAAAAATATAAACTGAGTGAAGTCCAGCGCTGAGTCAGTCAGAAGAACAAAGTAAACTCAGAAAGTAGAAAGTAAAATTAGAAATCAATAAAATAGCAAACAAATCATAGGATCAACAAAACCAAAAGTTTTTTTAAGATTGGGAAAAATAGAAAAACTTCTAGCAACATCGTTAAAATTGGATTCCTGTTGAATCTATGAGAATAAGTCAACCCAGTAGAAAAATGGACAAAGGAATAGTCAGTTTCAGAAGTAGAAACCTTAATAAACCTCTGAAACGATGCTCAACTTCACTAGTAACCAGAATTACAGTTAAAAACTGTAGCAGTCCGGGCCAGCCCGGTGGTGCACTGCTACAGTGCGCCGCTTGGGAGCGCGGCGGCGCTCCCACCGAGGGTTCGGATCCCACATACAGACCGG
>NW_007727336.1:191688-192736 GCF_000696425.1 Galeopterus variegatus | reverse complement strand
GGGTTGCGATCCGTTGCCGGTCACGAAAAAAGACAAAAAGGAAAAAAAAAAAAAAAACTGTAGCAGTCAGTGGTGCTGGTGGGAGTCTAAATGACACAGTCACTTTGGCAATGTATGAAAATTAAGGATGTGCATACCCAAAGACCCAGCCATTCCACTCTAAGGTATATTGATCCTAAAACAGTGTTTAAAAATTTCAGGTTAAGAGTCATTGGTGGTTTGTGAATGTAGTTTAGTAATTTCAACCAGCATTTTTTTAGTGAAATAGAAAATAAACTTTTGTGAAACATTAGATTTATTTAAATATGTGGTACACATACTTGCATATGTGTATTGGGTTGCAGTATAAATTGAATTTCTTACTGTGGATGACAGTAGAAGTTTAAAGGCCACAGCACTTAAAGAAACTATTTCATCTGCACAAGGAGACAGGTACAAGAATGTTCATTTAGCATTGTCAGAGAAAAACTGGGAAAATAACCTAAATACCAGTCAACAGGATATGGATAACTTGAGGCATATTTATAAAATGGAAATATATACGAGAGTACTTCAAAAAGCTTGTGAAAAAAAATAGAATTAAAAGATAGTATGAATCTTTCCATGAACTTTTGAAGTATCCTCTCACACAGCATTAGAAAATGAATGGGTGAGAACTACTGTCTCAGCATGAGCAAACTTCAGTTATAGAAGGGTACAAGCAGGAGTCCATTCATAGAAAGTTTGAAAAGATCCAAAACAATATACACTTAAGTTTTTGTTTTGTCTTGTTTTTAAAGGCACATGAAAAGTACTAAATTGAAGAGTAGCTACCTCTAGGGAGAGAGGAGAATGAACTGGAGGGACACACAGTCTCAATTGTAGCTGTAATGTTTTGAAAAATCTGAAGCAAATATGGTGAAAGCCTGGGATATGGATACAAACATGTTTGTTAAATTAGTCCTGATTGCTTGAAATATGTAGACTAGTGGTTCCGGAACACTTGTGGTGATAGTTATAGCTCTGGCTGGGTTTTATTGTGAGTCCTGTTTCGTCTGGTGTGACATGC
>NW_007727336.1:169818-191245 GCF_000696425.1 Galeopterus variegatus | reverse complement strand
GTGATAGTTATAGCTCTGGCTGGGTTTTATTGTGAGTCCTGTTTCGTCTGGTGTGACATGCAGAAGAGAGTGGTGATAAACTTGTAAGAAACCTCACAGGCCTGTAATGTTTATTGGTTATTTGCTGGTAAAATTCAAATGCTGTTGAAAACCTGGCTGCTCTCTGGGAAATATTTATTTTCCCCTTTGAGAGTTGTTTTGAGTCTTTTACCTCCTTAAAAGTCTGAGTTCCTAAGTAATCTAACTGTAGCTAAAGTATGGGTACCATTATAATCTTTTATTGCCACCGTTTTATGAGTATCAGTAAGAATATATAGTCTTTTACCTCCTTAAAAGTCTGAGTTCCTAAGTAATCTAACTGTAGCTAAAGTATGGGTGCCATTATAATCTTTTATTGCCACCGTTTTATGAGTATCAGTAAGAATATACGTGATCCTCACTGGTTATTTTATAAACACCCAGGGAATACATGCCAACTTTAGAGGAGTTCTTTGAAGAAGCCATTGAACAGGCAGACCCTGAAAACATGGTTGAAAATGAATATAAGTAAGTAATGTTTCTCATGAGCCAATTTTAATTTTCTCCAATATTTTTTCTTAGGAATTGTGTATGTACTAGAAAGCTTACTAAGGGAGGCAGTTGATAGAGTATAATTTCCCTCTTAGGCGAGTTTATGTACCAGGTTGACATTACTACACATCCTGATTTCAAGGTTTATTCCCATTGACGCACAAGCATGACTTGGACTCATTCTCGTTTCAAAATATAAGGACCTGCCCCCCCATCCACATCTCCCTCCAACTGTCACCTCTTTTCTCAGTTCCCCTTCGCAGCACCATACCTCCCAACGCCCATTATCCTCATCGCCTTCATTTCCTCACCTCCGGTTCTCTCGTCAGCCCACGCTGTCATTCCACTGAAATAGCTCTTGCTGAGGTCACCTCTTTTCTCTTCTTGACCTCTCAGCATTTGCCAGTTGATCTGTCCCTCCATGTTTTCTTCTCTCGGCATCCATGAAACTATACTCTCCCACTGTTTGTCCTTTTACTTCGATGCCCACCTGACTCCATTGCTGGCTTCTCAACCTTTGCCCAATGCTGAAATTTTGGAACAACTTAAGGACTCAGTCTTAGCCTCTTCTCTAGGGTCTTCTTGATGACACCACGTAGTCTCATGGTTTTAAATAGGCATTAGAAAGTAGTGATTTAAGGGCAAGGGCCCTCTTGTATCTCCTGTCCCTCTTTCTTCATTTGTTAAATAGTAACAGTACCTATTTCACAGGGCTGTTCTGAAGATTAAATAAGATGCACTTTGAACCATACATGGCGTGTAGTTAGCACTCAGTATTCATGACTAGTGTGACGCTGTGACTAGAGTGGTTAGTTATGACTAGTCTCTGTAGTCAATAGCCATGACTTAGCCAGTGATCTTTAAAATAAATGCACAAGTTCAGTCTCTGCTTAAGTAAAATCTTACAGGGACTGCCTGTTCCAAACTCCTTCCTGGGGCCCAAAAGACCTCCTTGGCCTTGCTCATACCTGCCTGTGCAGCCATGACTCTCCTCTTGGCTCCTTTTCTCTCTGCTTTAACCACACCAGCCCTTTTTCTCTGCTTCACCTCTGAGCTCTTTCCCTTCAAGACTTTCGTGCTCACTGGCTCACTTGCTTGAACCACTTTTCCCCCAGGTCTTCCCACGGCTCCCTGTCACTGCAGATCTCCCTGGCTGAGAAGCTCCTCCCCATCTCAGTCCCCTCTACTGTATTCCTGTGGTGATTTCAAATTCTCATTTCTCGTGGTTTTCTCATCCTTGCCCCTGTCTAAAGTTGTCTTCTACCGTGTGTGTTTCAGTAATGATGCACACACCAACACGTTCCACAGTACTGTACGTCAGGTACTAAGTGCTTACCTTATATCACTTCACAGTTATGGAAACTGAAGCACGGAGGGCAGATAATTCACTGAAGTTGTCAGTAAGTGGCAGAGCCAGGAAAATCATTCTGGCCTCAAGGGCCCTGCTCTTCACTACAATGTTATTCTGCCTCAACTCCTGGGGCCTTATTATAAATTACATAATAAGTATTTGTTATTGAAACAGTATTAACTTGTTATATAAGACTAGGTGGATTCATTCTTAAAAGTAATCTAGGGTACAATGTTATTCTGCCTCAACTCCTGGGGCCTTATTATAAATTACATAATAAGTATTTGTTGTTGAAACAGTATTAACTTGTTATATAAGACTAGGTGGATTCATTCTTAAAAGTAATCTAGGGTTGGTTTAAGAACTTGAATGGTGTGGATCTGTGAATAAGGTAATTTGTACATGTAATTGACAGGGAATTTTGAAAATGCTTAAGAGAATCAAATTGTATTAAACAGAGATGTGTTAAAAAGGAAGCCTCTTACCTATTAAGGCAAAGTCTGAGCAGGCGTTAACTTGGAAGAGTCTGCACTGTCTAGGGGTAGTTTTGCAGATCTTCACATCCCAACAACACATCCCAAAGATAATTTAGGCTCGTTTATGAGATAACAAAATGAACAAGATTGCTAATCTGTGAATTTTGGGGGCAGGAGAGACTTCCAAAAACTCATTATAGGAATAAAAAATTTGTGCTTTGGATTCTTCTGCAGCTTTGCCTGTTTTGGGAGCATTACCTTTAGAATTTCTCTGATGTTTGTGTTTCTCACCTTATTGTGTACTGTCTGTTGTTGCTGTGCTTCATTAGGGAACAGTTCATGGATTCTGGCCTTGACATCACTGCTTATTGTGTTGGCTACTGGGTGCATCTCTTTAGTATTTGAGCCATTTTTATTCATTAAGGCAGTGTTAAGCAAATTAAAGTTTAGATGTTAAATAAATAGAAAACCAGTACTGGTTAAATTAACATGACCAAAGCTGTTGAATTTATAACATATTCTGAAACTCACATCCGCAGGTGACATTGCAAGTATGGATATCAACTCACTGAACATAGATACCTATTATAAACTTATGAATTTATTTTTTTCCAAATAACCAGATGGATGATTCCTGTCCTAAACAAACATCTAGCAAGTATTAGACTCATACTCATCGACTTAAGTAAAACGTTTGTAAACTTGTACAATGTGTGCACTGCATGAGCCCACCTCTTCAGACTCTGTAGTGTCTATTACTGTTTGTAAGTGGACTGAATACTGAGAGGTTCATTAGGAACAGGGTTAGAATGAAAAGAATGGCACTTTGAGCCACTTTCCTTAAGAGTACAGGATTCCCATGCAGAATTATGTTAAGTAGAAGGGCATACAGAAACAGAAAAACTATACATTAAAAGACTGACCTCTCTTGCCACAGGGCTGTGAACAATTCAAATTATGGTTGGAGAGCCCTGAGACTGTTGGCACGGAGAAGCCCTCACTTCTTTCAGCCAACCAACCAGCAGTTTAAAAGTTTGCCAGAGTATCTCGAAAACATGGTAATAAAGCTAGCCAAGGAATTACCAGTAAGTAACATAGATCAATTTTTTTCATACCCTTTAGTTGACATCTTTAAAGTTGCTATCATTATTTGAGCAAAGATCTGAATTTAAAGTTCATCATGTGAAAAAAATATTGATCCACAAACCTCCATGTTTTAGAATGAGGAAAAAGTGCATTTAAATTGATAAGTAACTGATGACTTTCTAAACAGCATGTAATTTAATGCAAGGTCACAATACTTCGGGTAAACTACTGTCCACCTGTAAACTCAGACATGAATTTTTCCTGTTGCCAATGCTTTATATGGTCTTTTATCAAACACAGGGTCTAAGGCATAGCAGTAGGGAACTTGGCCAATCTTTCTACTCTGTTCTCTTTTCCAATAAAATTCTTCTTTTTTTGGTGGCTGGCTGGTATGGGGATCCAAACCCTTGACCTTGGTGTTACAAGGCTGTGCTCTGACCAACTGAGCTAACTGGCCAGCCCTTCCAATACACATTTCTAACTGCATTACTACAGTACGGTAATAATGATACTGTGTGCCTAAAATCTAATGAAATTACTCAAAAACTTTTAAGGACACTGTTGCTCCCCAGTCTTCCTAAACCCTAGGTTATTTGCAAATTATCTTTTCATGCTTTCCAGCACCTTCTGGGGTGGGGACAGGGGAGTCTTTCCAACTTTCAGGTCTTTTCCTCTTCACTCCTTCTGTAAATTTACTGCCACACTTATGATCCTTACCTGAAATTCACATTTAACATTCAGGGGGGTAAGGTGCTGGGGCCCTGTACTCAGAATCTCACAACCACTCTTAACAAAAAGTATCTACAGTTATCTTACTTGAGAAGTTTACATTCTTTTAAACATTTTAAAATCATTTTTAGCCTCCTCCTGAAGAAATAAAAACAGGTGAGGATGAAGATGAGGAAGATAATGATGCTTTACTGAAGGAAAATGAAAGTAAGAATTGAATTTTCTTGGCTATTTTACAAAATTGGAAAAGAATGGGGTTCTTTGTTGAGAGGTACGTTATTTAATTTGATCTGCTTCTCAACTTCCACCATTTTATCTCACCTCTGCTTCTGACATATAGTGAGGAATTAAAAACACTGCTTAAAAAATTTAAAAATATTACATTTTATGCAATAAAATCTGGAAGTGATGGCATTTTAAAAGGGAAGGAAGATATATACCTTTGGAGGCAACCCATACCTCTTAATTATTGGGGATTTGGAGGGGGGCAGCTCATTTCACAATTATAATAGAGGTAGCAGCTGCAGCTTTATTGGTTTCATGATCGTGAATGTAAGAGCGGTATTGAACCCATGGAGAATCTAAAAAAGAACTGTTTTACTTTTAAAATAAAACTTACTGAAAGTGATTAATAAATCAATGGCCCCATAGCTGTCAGGTGTTGTATACTTAGAATTACACGTCAGTGTACTTTGCACATAATTTATATTCTATGTCTTGTAGGTCATGATGTTCGGCGAGACAAACCTGTGACAGGGGAACAAATAGAGGTATTTGCCAACAAGCTGGGTGAACAATGGAAGACTCTGGCTCCCTACTTGGAAATAAAAGACTCAGAAATTAGGCAGATTGAGTGTGATAGTGAAGACATGAAGATGAGAGCTAAGCAGCTCCTAGTCGCCTGGCAAGATCAAGAGGGAATTCATGCAACGCCTGAGAACCTGATTAATGCACTGAATAAATCTGGATTAAGTGACCTTGCAGAAACTCTAACTAATGACAATGAGACAAATAGTTAGCTTTTTTTTTTTTTTTTTTTTATTAAAACTGTGATAAGATTTTGTTACCAAGCAGCATTTGATAAGAGGTCCACTGGTTTTGGTAAACAATAAACATTTTTATAACAATTGTACAGTTGGCTGGTGCTCCAAGAACAACAGAACATATACTGGCTCAAACCTCAGGGTCTGGGGTGATGGGAGGGTGGGTTCGGAAGACAGCCAAAATGAAGTGACCTCAACATCACAAAATATATTTTTGTTGAATAAACAAATTTATTTATGAAGTTAAATAAGTGACATTTAGGGAAATGTTTCCTATACCAAATTATTTTCCTTCATGCTGTCAGTAGTTATAAAATGTAGCTACTCTGAAATTCCAAAATAACACTTTCTGAAACCATGACTGCTCTAATCTTACTTTTTCATGCTTTACGCAGAGGATTGGCAAACAGTTTGCTCACCACGATTCTATAATTAACATTTTACCTGCGTCAAGCCATGCTTACTTGTCTGTGACTCCTGTTGAACTACAACAAAAAGTTAAGCAGTTGCAACAGACACCTTATGTTTCCTATCTGGCCCATTATAAAAATGTTTGCCAACCCCAACATGGGGTAGAGTCTAAAACCTTGCTCTTCTAGCCTAACAAAAATTACTTTTGACCTCTCAGGTCTTTCAATGGCAGTTGCAACAGACACCTTATGTTTCCTATCTGGCCCATTATAAAAATGTTTGCCAACCCCCAACATGGGGTAGAGTCTAAAACCTTGCTCTTCTAGCCTAACAAAAATTACTTTTGACCTCTCAGGTCTTTCAATTACCTCCTCGGATTATTGTGAAGTTCAAATGAGATGTACGTGAAAGCTACCTGCACATAGCAAAGCACGATGTAGTGACTGCTGAAGTTAGTACCATCTACTCGTCCTCTTCCCACCCAAGCATTTTCCTATAGATGCTCAGATTAGGTCGCTGTTATTTTTAATCCTGAAGAAGGGCAACTGACTGCATATTATAATGTAAATGCTCTTGGGGCCTAACCACTAGCCAACGAGTGATCTGGCATGGCTCAAATGCTGACATGGTCTCAGTGTTAGTGGCACAGCATATAAGGCACATTCAGGAAACAAGATTTATTTTTTTTGTCTACTCTCCCTTCTCAAAGGCCTTACATGCAAGGCTGAATTATAAAATAGCCTTATTAGTTTAAAACACTGGTATATATCCAATTTCTACATTAAAAATTTCTTTGGAATAATGCTTTAGATCAGATCAAATGAAATCAACCTTTTTATAATGATGACGAGGAATTACACAATTTTTAAAATTTTAATACATTCCATACAAGACCTGGTCTAGTAGCTACAGCATCCAGCAAGTCAAAATCTGAATTCTAATTGCTAAATTTATGTCCTCATAAAATTGTTCTGACCAAATGAGACAATAAAAAAGACTGAGAAGTGACAGGCATCTTACAAACAAATGAATCATTAAAGTTCTTAGGTCTCATCCTCCCCATTCTATTCTTCATTCCCCCTCCCAAAGTAAAAAATTGCCAATAGTCAAACTTTAGATGAGGAAGCTATTTACAAATTCCCTAAAATACTTATTTTATCCCGTAGTCGTCTCAGATTACATCACACTGCACAGGTTTGAGAGGAAAATGGCTGTCATTCTCTAGGAATCTAATAGCAGTATTGTGCTCTGCAGAGCAATAAAACAACATAAGCAAAGACAGAGCTGTCATGATAATCCCCAACATTATTATAAATACCTAACTGAAGGAAAATCAGAAAAATTAGCTAATATTCTATCATTTATCCTTTCCCTAGCAATCAAGGTTCCTGAAACAAAGATGAGTGACTAATTAGAATGTATTAGAATGTAAAAAACCTATCATAGTCAAATGCCTCATCCTCTTGGTGTTTTCTCCCATCACTGTTAAAACCACTGATACTAAGATTTTAGGAGTCAACAGGAGAGTAAAAGCAAACACCAACTGAGCCAAAGAACAAATCTGACTAATAACATTACTGCATTTAGCATCCAAAGAAACCCATTACTTTTACAATTCCGTATTCCTTTTTAAGTGGAAATGGGCAAAGAAGATAACATATTTTAAAATGGATGCATATAACAGCGCAGTAAAATTAACCATCTGCAGAAATTGTATAGTATTAAATATAGCTGAATCTTTAGCCAAGCTCCAACACGCAAAAGACGAAAGACTTGAGGTCAAAAGCTGTTAATCCCTCTTTTTATTTCTTATTAAATAACCTCATTTTCTAAAAATAAGCAACCAGAGCTTGTCAACATTTTTTTAAGGTTGGTTACTACAAAACCATTGCAAAGTTAAATGTACAAACCATAGTACATCAGAGAGAGACACAATAATAAATGTATAATCAAATACTATTATTGATCACAATTTATTTTAAAGTCATGAAAAGCCAGCAACAGTCAAGCTGGACAAATACTTGATTGTGTCCATGTTTCCATGGGATGTGGACAGCAGCACTGAGTTACACAATGAGGGCATCATTTCCTTTTCCACCTTCCTGGGAAAACTTTTGTTAGATAAGGCAAAGGATGGACAGCTACCGAATGGTGGTTTGAACCATGCAAGAACAAAGAATATGGAATAGCTGTGCAAAAACCATCAGACTGCTCAATTTGGGGCTGAAAAGGGCAGGGAGGAAAATTATCACAGCAGGAAATGGTTCAAGGGCATTCCAAATCAGAAATTTTAAAAATTAATGCAAGAAATAAGCATTTAAAAAATGTTTTTCTGCCACCTTTATATAGGGCAGCACAATCCAAAGGTGATTTTCTCTTTCCTGTAATTTTTAGGTTGATGCATGGAGTGGTCTGCTTCTGCCCTCTTCTGTCGCACAGAGGGGAAACAAAAAACCACCTAAATATCTCCCCCTAAAGCTCTGGATTATAGAAATGATCAACAAATAACATTTATTTCACACCTGCATAAATAGCTAGAATGAAGATTACTGTTCACTTTCCTCTTCCATTATTTCAACTCTGCGAGGCCCATAGAGTAAAACATAAGCAATATGCCAGTCTCCACCACCAGAAAGCCGCAAGATATCTTCTGGTGTTACTATGCTGACCTTATCATCATCAAACTTAATCCATTCACCTAGATAACAAGAGAGAAGAAAATGAAATTAATATACATACTTCTCAGAGTTCCACTGCAAACAAAGGTACTCTGGATACACGGTAGTACTCCATCTGCCATACCAACGGTTCTCAAAGTGTGATCCAGGGACCACACAGATTCAAGAAAATTTCAGGAGATTCCATGAAATTACAATTATTTCAATAACACTAATAAAGCAATGCCTTTTCCACCCTCATTCTCTCAAGTGTATTTTGGAATTTCCCATACACTACATGGTGCATGATAACGCAACAGACTACAGAAACAGATGAGAATCCAGCTGTCTTCTATTAATTAAGCCAGACAAGAGAAAGACTTATAAAAATGTAAAATCAATACCACTTATAAGTTTTTTTGTTTTAGAAAATGTCATTTTTAAAAACTTATGTTAATATGTACTGGGGTTTATTACTGTAATTTTTAAATGACTTCTTTTAATTTCTCAGTTTTAATTTCTAATATAGTAAATATTAAAAGATATAAACCTCATAAACAAAAGCTCCTTAAAGTCTCAATAATTAAGAATGTAAAGGGGTTCTGAGACCAAAAGGTTTGAAAACCACACTGCTATAAAATTTATAATAAACTGTTAAAACAGTATTTTACAGTTGAAAAAAATAATACTTTACCTTGTTTCCTTTTCACCCATGATACATAATGACCTGAAGAACTAGACCTTCCCTGGTGTGTCAGCACTGCTTGTAAGTCGTAGTATCCACAATTATTGGAGCCAATATCTAGAGAGAGATGGAAACGCATTAATGTTAGACAATGAAAAGAAGTGCTTTCTTAGGCTAGGTAACAGTCCAGAATAACTCTGAAGTTTAGATTAGAGAAGCACTACTTTATTAAATCCAGTAAGCTAGTACTGTCCAATCAAAGTTAAGGCTTCATAAATAATGTTTTATGAAGTATATAATTCACAGAAATGTATGCTAAAAAGATTAATCTTACTGTATGTCATATTAAAGTAAATTAATCTTCTAGAAACCTGAGTTTTAAAAAAAAGGAATGAATAAACAGATTTGTGGCAAGACAGTAATTTTAACCTTAAAACACACATACACACACCCCCGATTGACATGAAAATTTCACTTACCATCAGCAAAAGAAAAGGGTTCATACTTAACTTCTTTCTGGGGACTACTTTTGTTGTCACTCTGAAGAAAAAAAGATTTTATTTTAAATTATGATATTGAAAATAAAATTTATATTCTCTATGAGTATTCAATTTCACAAATACTGTCTACATAATGTACAGCACTGAGGCAAAATATAGTCTACCTTACAAATTATTAAAATGATATAACTACAGCTAACATAAAACTATAAATCCAGAGGTCCTACACTGTAACAACATACAATCTTGTTACAATTCAGTAACAGACCCCCCTGGTTGTTATGACCAACTTTAAACCACTAAAGCTAGAGCATACCCGTGAATATAGCAGTATAGTTACACGGTGCTCGAGGGTAGAAAAGGAAAACCCAATTCCGTTATTTTACCCAAACACTATCAAACCACATAGGTGAAAAAGCAAAAAAAGAAGTGTCTCAAAAAAACAAGAGAAGTCAATTTACTGCCACATATTAAAATTACTAAGCCATGGCCATCTGCCACTTCAGGCCAAATGAATCGAAATTTATTCCACAAAGACTTACCTACATTAAAAGAGGCATGATTTACTACATTAGACAAGGACCTTTACTAGGAACTCACTGCCTCAAGTCAGTGTATAATACAAAAAATTAAGCAACTTCTCTAGGCACAGGGCACAAAGTTCTTGAAAACTATAATGGGAATGAAGACAATGCCAGCAGTTTAAAGACAGCTAGGATGGCAAGAAGTCAAAGAATCCTACAACAAAAAATGGCAATGAAATCAGCCATTCCTTCTTTTATACAGAAAATACAATACCTNCAAAAAGGTGGTAAAGTCATACTAACACAAACACAAGAACTTCCTCTTGAGACAGAAATACTGGAAAGGGAATAACTTTCTCACCATGTAATTCAATTCTACTCAATACCAGGTCTTTGTCTATGCAAAAGCACCTTCCAAGACACCAGGCCCATGAAGCCCATACTCTGGGAATTGCTGTAATACAAGTGCAACAGATTTGCACAAGCAGGAAAGAAACATCTGGATGGAGTGTGAGAAAAACTTTAGGGAGAAAGTCATCTTTCAGGGACTTTCAATAATATCCAGGGTTTCATTATAAATGAAATTCAGGAAGAGCATTCCAGACTGATTGAATAGAAAAGAGACATGGCTTCTACATTGTGAATGGCCTGAAATTCTAGGCCATGGGCTTTGGATCCAGCACTTCTCATTTTCTCAAATGTTTTCCAAGTCAGTAGATGTTCAAGTTCCTATTTTTAGGTTCTTCTATATAAGAGAGATAAGGCAATGTGGTCCAAGGTATCTAGATAAGGCCCATGTGGATAGAATAATTAAGACTAGTGGATTTTGACTTTTTATACCACTGAGGGCCCATTTTGCATTTACCTTCATGCATTCCTGGCTTTGAAATATTTCAGTCTACTAAACTGCATGACATAAGTCTTGATGATTGTCTTTCTGTTTTCTTGGCTGATGGTATACATTCTCCCCACTCATCATAAGAGGTTGGTACTGACCACACTGAGTTGCTCTGATTCCAGCCAAAAGTATTGGGGGCTTTGACAGGGGGATCAACTGGAGTGATCTCATTTGGGCAACTGTGTAACGAGGAACTCTGACTCCTAATTAAGTACTCTCCATGCTGGACCTCTATTGCCCTGCTCTGGCTCCACATGAAGAGTATGAATTCAGGGCCAGTTCTCCAGGGCCACAGACTATATTACACCACAGAGGACTAGTATGAGAATGAGAACAGAACAGCCTTGATGGGATTTTTTTTTTTTTTTTGAGGAAATGGACAAGCTGATCCTAAAATACACATGGAAACACAAGGGACTTACAAGAGCTAAAACAATCTTCAAAAAGAAGAACAAAGTTGAAGGTGCACACTTCACAATTAGAAAACTACAGTGTAATCAAGACAGTGTGGTACTGGCATAAGGAGAGACATACAGACCAATGGAATAAAACTGACAGTCCAGAAATACATTCATACATTTATGCTCGACTGATTCTCTACAAAGATGCTACGACCATTCAATGGGCAAAGATAGTCTTTTTAAAAAATGATGCCAGAACAACTAGGTAGGCACATGCAGAAGTATGGACTTGGACCCCTACTACACACCATATAAAAAGTTAACCCAGAACGGATCGAAGACTTAAAGGGAAGAACTACAACTATAGAACTCTTAGAGGAACATATATGCATAAATCTTTGTGGCCTTGAATTAAGCAATGACAGATATGATGACGAAAGCACAAGCAACCAAAGAAAAAACAGATTGGATTTCATCAAAATTAAAAAACATTTCCTCTGCAAAAGACCCTACATTAAGAAGATGACACAGAGTATACTTACACAAACCTACATGGCCTAGTCCACTACACACTTATAAGATGTAAAATATACCCCAGATTCTGAAGTCTGAGCATGAAAAAAAATGTAAAATATCTCATTAGTAATTTTTACATTGAGTAACACTGAAATAGTATTTTTGATATATTAGGTTAAATAAAATATATTATTAAAACTTCACTTTTCGGGCCAGCCCGGTGGCTCACTCGGGAGAGTGTGGTGCTGATAACACCAAGGCCCCGGGTTTGGATCCCATATAGGGATGGCCGGTTCGCTCACTGGCTGAGCGTGGTGCTGACAACACCAAGTCAAGGGTTAAGATCCCCTTACCGGTCATCTTTTAAAAAAAAAAAAAAAGAAGAAGATGACAAGCTACAGATGGGGAGAAAATATCTGCAAATCACATATCCAACAAAGGACTAATATCTAAAATATAAAGAACTCAAAACTCAAAAGTAAAATTAACAGTCCAATTAAAAAACAGCCAAAAGACAAGAAGAAACATTACACCTGAGAGATCATATAGATTCAAATAAGCACGTGAAGATGTGCTCAACGTTGTTACCCAACAAGGAAATGCAAAGGAAAACAAAATGAAGTATCAGTACAAATCTACTCAATGGCTAAAATAATAAATAGGGACAACATCACATGCTGGTGAGAATGCAGAGAAAGATTAGTCACACACTGCTGATGGGAGTGTAAAATGGTACAGTCGCTCTAGAAAACATCTGGCAGTTTCTTGAAAAATTAAGCATGCAACTGCATGCAATCTAGCAACTGCACTCCTGGGCATGCATTTCAAAGAAATGAAATTTATGTTTACACTAAAACATGTACACATGTTTATAGCAGCTTTGTTCGTAATAGCAAAAACTGGAAACAATCCAGATGTCCTTAAATAGAAATTTTGTGGTATATCCAAACAATCCGATGTCCTTAAACAGGAATTTTGTGGTATATCCAAACAATCTGATGTCCTTAAACAGGAATTTGTGGTACACAGGGAATACTACTCAGCAATAAAAAGAAAGGAACATACACATACACACAACAACCTGGATGAATCTCCAGAGAACTAGGCTGAGTGAGAAAAGTCAATCCAAAAAGGTTACATTCAAAAATTGAAGAGTTTTTATTTATATAACTTTCTTATAGAAATGGAGAACAGGTTAGTGGTTGCCAGGAATTAAGGAGGGGGTGGAGCAGAAGGGAAATGGGTCTGTGGCTACAAAGGACAATTAAGAGGGATCTTTGTGGTGATGGAAATGCACTTTATCTTGACTGTATCAATGTCAATATCCTGGTTGTGATACTGCATTATAGTTTTGCAAGATGTCACCACTGGGGGAAACTGGGTAAAAAGCACTTAGGATCTCTGTATTATTTCCTATAACTACATGAGATTCTACAATTATCTCAAAATAAAGTTTAATATTTTAAAAACTGCTTTTAATAGACATATAAATAGTAACTGCAGAATTTTAAAACTTGAAACATTTCTCATTACCAGTAAATGTATTTTTCATCCTGAAGAAAAAAATTCAACATAGAATACAACTATACCATGTCTGAACCTAAAATTGTAATTTATTAAATATAAATTTGCTACAATTATGAGTTTAGCAATTACAGGCATACCAGCAGCACCTATTAAAAGATATGACTTAGGCCGGCCCGGTGGCGCACTGCTACAGTGCGCCGTTTGGGAGTGCGGTGGCGCTCCCGCTGAGGGTTCGGATCCCACATACAGACCGGTTCCCGCTCACTGGCTGAGCGAGGTGCGGTCGCGACACTGAGGGTTGCGATCCGTTGCCGGACACGAAAAAAGACAAAAAGGAAAAAAAAAAAAGATATGACTTAGTCAGTACAGTGGGCATAAATGAGCCAATATTCTGTACCTCCAATCCCATCTAAAAATGAGGATAATTCTATGCCTTACAAGAAAAATAACACATGCTGAAAATAGTAAGATTTTATGTTAAGTGCTTTGAAGAGATAAATACAAAAGTAACATAAGCTGCAGATTACAAAGGAAAAGATATTAAACTTATTCTACCAGAAAGAACTCGTTTACCATAATTATAGTTCCTGTTTCTTATGCTAAAATACTCCTAAAACTTTAAAGGCTTTCACCAATGTATATGGGATGTATATATCTAATGGAAATACAACTGACCCCGAACAACATGGGTTTGAAAAATATCTGCATATAAGCAGACCCACACAGTTGAGGAATTTCCTTTTTACAGTAGTCCTTACAATGGGTTCACTTATCTAAGAGCACAGTATATAATACATATAACATAAAAAATGTGTTAATTGTTTATGTTATCAGTAATGTTTGGTCAACAGCAGGCTATTATTAGTTAAGTTTTTGGGGAGTCAAAAGTTATACACGGACTTTTGACTGCATGGGGGCTAGGTCCCCTAACCACCAAATTGTTTAAGGGTCTACTGTATAGTTCATCCATTTTTGCTAATAGATTAGCAATAACTGCTGAGCACCGATCAAAGATTAAAATATTAAGATTAGAAAATCAACAATAAGAACCTACTGTATTTGGTTGTTGACTGACTTTTTTATCTTCTAGATCCTTGAATTTTGATCGAAAAGAAACCATTTTCTCTTGAAGTTCTGGTGTACATAGTTCATACACATCCAACATAAGAGGAAATTTAACATCCTACATACAGACAAAAAAAAATGTGTAAAAAGACTTACAAAGATGGCTATTGAATATACCTATCACACTTTTAAAGTAATGCTTTCATAATTCAAGTAAAGTTGAAAATAAAATCTTGTAAAAATCACTTGGAAATCTCTGCAGTTGAAAACCTTTTAGTGCTTATTTTCAAGAATGATATGGTTCTAACTTTTTTAAGGTAAGAAATTTCCAAAACTTTGTTTTTCCATTATATATTCTAACCCATAATAGGACCCCAGAGGAAGTACCAAAATTTACATAACAGAAGAAGCATTTCAGAAATATTAATACCAGTTGCTGTGAAAATAACGAATCCCCAAAACCAGAGTCAACTTACAAATGTTTTTGTTTGTTTTTTAATTTGAAATTCAATTTTACATAGCAACAATAGTGGTATGGTTCAATCTTATACTAAAAAATATCTAAAGTAAATACTGGTGGACAATCTACATTTAACCTTCTAATATAACACTAAGTATATTGGAAAATGTATTATGAACTTCAACTCAAGAGGCTAGAATTAGGGCCGGCCCCGCCGCTTGGGAGCGCGTGTATATTGGAAAATGTATTATGAACTTCAACTCAAGAGGCTAGAATTAGGGCCGGCCCCGCCACTTGGGAGCGCATCGGTGCTCCCGCCGAGGGTTTAGATCCCACGTGGAGACCGGTTCCCGCTCACTGGCTGAGCGTGGTGCAGGTGCAACACCGAGGGTTGCGATCCCGTTACCGGTCAGTAAAAAAGACAAAAAGGGGAAAAAAAAAAAAAAGAGGCTAGAATTATATAGCTTGTACCAAGGATCAAGAACTCTATGGATATGTGACAGAGCTACAGCTCATAACAATTAAAGTACTCTTTGGGCACCACTCTCTTCTTTCACCTGGAAGAAAGGAACCACCTAGAACACAGTGCAGTGTGTTCTACTGTCTCCTACCTCACTTCCAGGCCCAAACCTACTGAATTGGAATCACTGAAGTTGAAGATCTGGTCTAGGACAGTGTATCTGAGGAGTACAGGAGATCCATCAGAATTATCTATTAATCTTTTGAAAAACTAAGCAGATGTTAGGACTAGGGAGAGAAACGAGGCATGTGTATAATTGAGAATAAGAAAGGACAACAGATAAGTCCAATACGCATTCTTGGTTAAAAACCACTTGTCTAATGCTAGTAACTCCCTAAATATTTCAAAGAAAGCTTAGCTATCCCTAAAGGAATACAGAAACCTATTATAAATAAGAAACTGTCTTCAAAAAATTATACTTTATATACAAACTGAAGTTCATTACCAACCTTAAGAACTTTGGCATTCACAGATTCCTTCTCTTTATAAAAAAATCGAACCATCTGAATAGTTAAGTAACCAGGTAGCCGGCTGATCTTGGACTGAGGAGAAAAAATAGAAAGAAATCCTGTTACATCCAAATACCACACAAGTTTTCCATTCTTTGGCGGTAAAAACAAAGACTGGGTAAAATTAATTAACTGAAAACCTTTCAATGAAATGAAATTTGATTTCAAAAGCAACTGCACAACTTACAGATTTGATGTACAAAGCATTTCTTTGCAATGTTGGAGACTGTTTTGTGATTTCTTCCTGAAGTCGCTACAAAAGAACATAGAAAATCAAACATTAGTTTTAAAGAATTTCTTTCTGCAATACGAACCACACCTCTAATTATTTTAAAAATCAGCACTACTTAATAGACAACTAGAGCACATCAATGGATTTATACAACTGAGAAACAATTTGAATGAAGACAATATGTGAAGGTTTTTAGATATTGTTCAATTCTTATAAGGCATCAAATAATTCATTTGGGTGTAAATGTTTGAAGTTTTTTAGATATGACCCAAATGTTCCTCATATTCAGAGATTTTATATTTTATATAACTAGCAAAGCCTTCTGTCATTCCTCTATTTGTGCATTATCAGAGTATTCATACTGACTGGCTGGTTAGCTAAGCTAGTTAGAGCACGGCCTTATAACACCATGGTCACAGGTTTGGATCCCTATACCAGCCCTATTTGTGCATTATCAGAGTATTCATACTGACTGGCTGGTTAGCTAAGCTAGTTAGAGCACAGCCTTATAACACCATGGTCACAGGTTTGGATCCCTATACCAGCTAGCTGCCCCCCCCCAAAAGAATATTCATACTAGAGGATAACTAAGAGAACGCAGAAAACCCTTGTTCTGTATGTATAAAAGCCTTCCAGCACCGATCAATTATTGTTAAATTTGAGAAAAGTCATAATAGAAAACCTCTGTTAACCTAACAGATGTGGGAAAGCCCTTAGCCATTATATATATCTTAACCATAATGATCACCTTTCCACTTCTTACAGCCTGTGTGGCACTGGGCAAGATATTTACCTCTGACATCATATGTAAAAGGTGACAACACAGTATCTATATTATAGTGCTTTTGTTAGAATTACACAAGTTAGTACATGTAGAAAACCAGGCAATTATTTGGAATATACTCTATGTTCAATAAACATAACCTACTATTTCTAATGTTTAAAAAAAAAAACCCAAAAACTGGCACTACTAATGTGCTCTGTTTTAAGAAAATAAACAAATAAGAAATCAGAATTAGGGGCCAGCCCATGGCTCACTCGGGAGAATGCGGTGCTGATAACACCAAGGCCACAGGTTCGGATCCCATATAGGGATGGCTGGTTGGCTCACTGGCTGAGTGTGGTGCTGACAACACCAAGCCAAGGGTTAAGATCCCTTTACTGGTCATCTTTAAAAAAAGAAAAAAAGAAAGAAAAAAAATCAGAATTAAAACAATTTACTGTTAATGCTTACTATAAGCATATTACACTTATAATACTTTTTAAAGTTTGATTTTTTTAAAAATTACTAATCACATTACAAAAGAAATCACTGTGGAGTAGCTTTTTAACATTTAACCAGGTTTATTTAGCAGCAAAAAGGTAAAGAAACATGGAGTCATATTAGTTAAGAATAATCAGAACAAATGATGACAAAGCATCTTAAAAATTATAAAGAAGGGCCGAGCCCGTGGCGCACTCGGGAGGGTGCGGCGCTGGGAGCGCAGCAGCGCTCCTGCCAGTGGGTTCGGATCCTACATAGGGATGATCGGTGCGCTCACAGCGCTCACTGGCTGAGCGTGGTGGGGCCAGTCTCAAAAAAAAAAAAAATTATAAAGAAAATAAATATATCTTAGGAATACTCGTATGTTTTTCAAGAAAGGATACCTCGTGTAATGTTATTTATCAGGTAAGTCATACCTATTGTCACCAATCCACTGTCACCTGGAACTTCCAAGTATATTTGGTTTTCCTATAATTTTACAAAATTATGAAGAAAATATCATCCTGAAGAGTCTGTACCAAAGCAATCTATTCCACACTCTCTAACACCTACATTTCATTTTTTGATGGCCTGAAACTTGTACATCATGATTTATGTGATGTGACTATTGGTGGTTGGCTAGTATTTGTGTGCTTTTAAATGAACACCTCTTAAAAGCCACTACGCTCATATCCACACACCACCTCAACTCTCCCCTCAGAATCACTAAGCAAAGAATCTCTCTCTTCTTGCATCTTCATTTACCAACTCTTCCCCTCACCAACTTTACCCCACATTGTAGATGTGCAAACCCTGCCCATGGGCCCACCCCTTCTGCCCATGCCAGTCCTCTGTACAGAGGACTCATTCAAATATTTCATTGTATTTCACTATTTTTCTCCTTAAAGATCTCTCCTAATTGGTCGTGGCTAGAGGAGATAGCAAAGAAGACTGACTGAAGTTTTTAAAAATTCTACCTTCCAGGCCCTTCTTCAAATATCTGGCTAACTTTTAAAATAAACAATCCCAATATCAGTTCCTTTGAAAGGCAGTAGAATCATATGAACTGCAATTTAAAAACTATTAAAAGATATCAGTTCAAACTGAAATCAAGAGATATACATATTCCCCAAAAACCAAACTAATAAGGCAGCAAGCAAAAGCATTAGTTTATCAATCTGCTCATTAGCAGAGCGGGAGCATACATTTTATGAGTATGTACATTCTTTAGTATGGAACTAGGGAAAGAATACTTATGGAATAATGAGAAAAGTGAATTGTAGTTCTGGCTCTGCCACAAACCAATTACGTCGCTTAAATTCTAGGGCCTCAACTGCAGGACAGTGCAATGACAGAATGACTATATGCCCTGATTTGCACAGGACAATCCCAGTTTATACCTCATAATTATTATTAACACACACTCATTAACTCTCCAAAGTGTCCTGGTTTAGACAATAAATTATATGGTCCTTCTTAATGGTTAAGAGGAGGAACTTGCCGGCCCGGTGGCGCACTGCTACAGTGTGCCGCTTGGGAGCGCGGCGGCGCTCCCGCCGAGGGTTCGGATCCCACATACAGACCGGTTCCTGCTCACTGGCTGAGCAAGGTGTGGGCGCAACACCAAGGGTTGCGATCCCGTTGTCGGTCCCGGTCCGGTACAGGCGCGACACTGAGGGTTGCGATCCGTTGCCGGACACAAAAAAAGACAAAAAGGAAAAAAAAAAAAGAGGAGGAACTTGGCAGTCAATTTTACAAGAATTCTCATTTAATCCATACAACAAACCTCTGATTACTTTCATTTTCATGTAAGAAAACAGAAGCTTAGACCAATTAAGTAACTTTCCTTAAAGTTAATACTCCAAGTATGTTACAGGGCCCATAAAAACAACTCTAAGGAAAGACTTAATCTACTCTTACTCAACAAACATTTATTGAGTGCTCTAAAATAAAGCAAGGCACAGTCCAAAGTACTAAGTGCTGCTTTACTGTGTGACACAGGAGTATCTAAACTGATTAAAAGATACCCTAATATTTATAGGTATATGCAACCATGTTAATAATGTTTTTGTCTATGAAATGAAGGGTTAGCTGAAGTTTGCTTGATTTCTGAATATACAGCTGATTCTTGTTACTCACAGTAATGTTCTACAAGTCACCTCAAGCACTGAATTAGTGAGTATGTTACACTGCTCCTGGGGGAAATACAGGATTAAGTTCCTGTGAGCCTCTAGTCACAGCATTTTCAACCAATCAATACATAACCTTGTTTCTATGTGCATTTTTGTTTAAAGACACTTTATTTCATATACACAGTCCCCGACTACAATGGTTTTCAACTCACAATTTTTCAACTTTACAATGATGCGAAAGCAATATGCATTTGGGAGAAAATCTACTTCAAATTTTGAATTTTGATCTTTTCCCTGACTAGGGATATGCAGTACCATAGTCTCTTGCAATGCTGGGCAGCAGCACAGAATCACAAGGGTAAACAATTTTGCCCAAATGTAAGTTAATGTAAGTGTTCTGAGCACATTTAAGGTAGGTTAGGATAAGCTATGATGTTCAGTATGTTTTGTGTATTAAATGCATTTGCAACTCAGGATATTTTCACCTTACAATGGGCTTATCAGGATGTTACGTAATTTGAGGAACATCTATAGTGTTGATTCATAGACACTGAACTCACAGCCAACAGCACTCATGCCCAAATGAAACCTCTCTCACCCATTTATTTTCTCAGTAAGGCACCTCACCTCACAGCCTTCTTGCACTTAGGAACATTAAACAGCACTTTAGCACTATGTTTGGGAGTCATTTTAAAAAACAAAATCACCAACAAAAAGCACAAAAACAAAAAAACATGACACTAAAATTATTGCAGAAAGAAAGAATACTGCGTTTTACCTTAGCTGGAACAGTGTATGCCAAGCAACTCAAAAATTGTGCTGCTCTGCGCACATCTGCAAATGACTACTAAAGCACAGCAAGTATTGACTTTGAAGTCACAACAAATTTTAGCAAATAGGTGCATTCACAAATATGAAACCTGCAAATAATGGGAATTGACTGGGATTGTCCTTACCAATTTAAGTCCTGTAAAAAGATACTTGACTTCCTGATTGATAAAACAGCTAAGTTGAAGCTGATTTTCCTTTCCTTTGGTGACTTCTTCTTCTTCAGATTCTGTACATTTCATGCTTCACAAAGTAAGATAAGGAATATGCCAATAGATACTCAATTTGTTATATAATCTTGAATATAATTAATTATCCTAATGCTATTAAATTTAACAATATCATTCATTGGTATTTAAAACATGTTGGTCTTCCAACAGAGATTCATTTTAACATACTTAAGAACACTTGTTTGCTTACCAACAACTATATAAACAACAATGGGTAATGAATATGTGATTAAGGTAAACTGCAAATAAATCTAAACAAACATAAATTGCTATTTAGTGTGGTCTTAAAATGATCTTAATAACCCAAAGATACATAAACAGATATCTTTTCTAAGTTTCTACCCAAAACCTATAAAACAGTACTTCCCTGAATACATATTTTATGAATTGGCTCAATCTCATGTATATAATTTAGTTAATTCACACCATTAAAAATTAATTTTTTGGGGCCGGCCCGGTGGCGCACTGCGCTAGTGCGCCGCTTGGGAAGCGCGGAGGCGCTCCCGCCCGAGGGTTCGGATCCCACATACAGACCGGTTCCCGCTCACTGGCTGAGCGAGACGTGGGGGCAACACCGAGGGTTGCGATCCCGTTGCCGGTCCCAGTCCGGTACGGGGGCGACACTGAGGGTTGCAATCCGTTGCCGGAAATGGAAAAAGACCAAAAAAAAAAAAATTAATTAATTTTTTGGCTTCTGGTGAAGATGGTGGAATAGACAGCCCCCAGCATCACTCTCTTCCACAAATCAACCAATTTACAACTATTAAAAAGCAACGATATGGGCCGGCCCGGTGGCGCACTGCTACAGTGCGCCGCTTGGGAGCGCGGCGGCGC
>NW_007727336.1:168306-169132 GCF_000696425.1 Galeopterus variegatus | reverse complement strand
AGAAGAAAAGACCTACAGAGTTCATGAAGGCAGGAGAAGCCACGATGAGAGAAAGAAAGGACAGCTCCCACCATTTCAAATCCCAGCCACTTCAAGGCTGGAGCTGCTGAGCACATGGAGTGAGAGCAGGCAACAGCTGCTACTATGCCCTTCAGATGAAGTTGTTTGGAGGCGGCAGGGGAGAAGAGGGCCTTGGTGGCCCTCAGGCCAGCCAGACCACCCATGGACCAACACAGGAGTGACTATGAGGGTCTGAAAAAAGGAGCCACTCAGAGGCCAGCAAGTCATTGTAAGGGTCCAGTGCATGGCCTATCCAATGAGAAGTGTTTGGAATGCAACTGGTGAGGGACACAGGCCACTGGGGGAACATTGGGGCACAGCAAGGACAGCTAATCTGCCCTCCAATCAGCACAGACCCACTCTGTGAAGACTGGTCAGGAATATAGAACTGCAGGGGGAGCAGATTGCTGAAAAGACTCAGGCCCAGATCAGAGTTTCCACACAACCCAGGTGTACCAGACCTCATGAGACCTGGAATTATATACAAATTCAACAATTAAAACCTGAGCTGTACAAAAAGCCTTCCCCAGGGAATCAGCAGCAAAACAGCAATTTAGCTAAACCACAGGGCCCAAGTACTGGTCCCCACAGGAAGTTCCCCCATTTTAGAAGTAAGCAAAAGACAACAAATTAGTTCCAGTGCAGAGTTTAAGTGGTAGGAACAGCACATAATCCAACACAGAACTGAAAGAAAAAACAAAATACCCAAAGATGAGACAAAGTCTGATATCAACTAGTAAAGGTCTACCACCACCTATAAAACCTA
>NW_007727336.1:164919-167178 GCF_000696425.1 Galeopterus variegatus | reverse complement strand
TAGAAGTAAGCAAAAGACAACAAATTAGTTCCAGTGCAGAGTTTAAGTGGTAGGAACAGCACATAATCCAACACAGAACTGAAAGAAAAAACAAAATACCCAAAGATGAGACAAAGTCTGATATCAACTAGTAAAGGTCTACCACCACCTATAAAACCTAGAAGGACTGGAAGCCCCCTGAACCAGCAAGCCAGGGAGGGGGGAGGGCCGGGGGGCCTCAGCCACATCCTGACACCCACACCCTGCCCAGCGATGACCACCGAGCTGCTGCACAAAGTGCCCCAGGATCCTGAGCCAAGGCAGTGGGGAGGCTGGGAGCCTCAGCCATGCCCTACGACACCCACAACTAGCCCAGCAATGACCACCAAGCTGCCACAGGAAGTGCCCCAAGCCCCTGAACTGGGATGGTGAAGGGCCAAGGACCTCAGCCACATACCCCACAACACCGGCAACTGGCCTAGTGACGACCATTGAGCTGCTGCAGGAAATACCCTGGGCTCCCAAACCAGGGCCATGGGGGGGGCCAAAGACTTCAGCCACACCCCCAACATCTGCATCCAGCTCAGCAACAACCAAGCCACCACTGGAAACCTTCTTGTCTCCCCTGCAGGAATGAGAGGAGGTGCCACAGTTCTCAACCATGCCCCCCCTCCTTCCTCCTTCTCCCACCCTATTTCCTTTTCCCATCCCCCTCCACCCAACTGCTCCATAACATCTTAGAGTATAAAAACAGATGAAGCCAGGGACCAACCCCTCCTCCCACAACCAGGGCACACTGCTGCTGCCACGGGGCCCGCCCAGAGTCCTGAGGTATGGAGATGGTGACTGACCTCTCCTCCTGCAACCAGGCAAGGAGCACACCAAAAACACCACTTCCACCACAACAGCCACAGCTGTTGCAAAGTGGCTAGATGCCACATACACCATGCTGATGACCTGCCAGCCACTGGAGTGCTTTGACACAAGAGTCACCAGCAGAGACCAAAGAAAAGAAGAGGATGTCTCTCTCCACAAAGCCCATTCCAGAGTGATAGAAGAAGCATCTGCTCTACAATAATAGTGGGGGACCTGAACACACCTCTCTCAGCACTGGACAGATCATCTAGGCAACAAATAAATCAACAGAGTAACTGTTAATCTTTCAGAAGGAGAGGAGAAATCTAGGGTTATCATAGGTGGGAGAGGGGAGGGGAGAGATTGGATAAGGGGCATAAAGAATAAGTAAAATCTGTAATAATGTATATGCTAATAATGTTCATTTGATCAACACACATCAACACTGAATCCCATAAATATGTATAATCAATTATGATTCAATTAAAAAAATAATTTTCTATGAGGTGAATTAATGAGGTAGACTCTGCTGAAAATGTTCTTAGGAAAAAATAATGAATATCCACAAAGCGTATATTTACCTAAACTTCGAGATCACTCTAATGGGTATATTTTTCCAAATTCCTAATTTCCACTATTATATTGTTTTAGACATAAAAACCTCTGAAGAATTTTTCTACCCCACTCACCACACCAACCAACAAACTACGCTATTTGTGCCATATTTACTTCTAGTAAGTTATGAGTATAGTCTGTACAAAGCTTGGCTCATAAGGATACGTAGTTTCAAACTCAACACCAAAGAACTGATCAATTAGGCTTTTCTTCTTAGAAGGTGTCACTGCTGATGCAGATGAGGAATCTGTCTGCAAAAATTAAAATGAAATAATTCCAATTTTACTTCATTTAGATATTAATATTTCCTTTCACACAATCCAGTTTAGTAATACATATTTAAACTTTTTATTTGTATTGTTTTTTTTGTTTGTTTGGTTTTTTTTGGTCTGTTTTTCGTGACCGGTAAGGTGATCACAACCCTTGGTGTGGTGTCGCCCATACCATGCTCAGCCAGTGAGCGCACCGGTCATCCCTATATAGGATCCGAACCCGCAGCGGGAGCGTCGCTGCGCTCCCAGCGCCGCACTCTCCCAAGTGCACCACGGGGTCAGCCCCATATTTAAACTTTTTAAATGTAGTCCTTTCTGTAAAATCCTTCTATTCAAAAAACATTACCAAAAGATTACAGATGCTCAAGAATATCAACAAATTAAGCTAAATAATACACTAAATTCGAATGTCAAATGCAAGCTTTCAAATTCCAACTATATATTCAGCATCTAAAGTATTCAAACACATATCTACCCATAAGATGAATTTATTTTAAGCCTTTGGGGGGAAAAAACAAAAATAAAAGAATCAAGGTAT
>NW_007727336.1:161420-164085 GCF_000696425.1 Galeopterus variegatus | reverse complement strand
AAAAAAAATTCCAGAATAGTTTATTCACTCATTCAACAGATATTTACTGAGCTCCTATTTGTGCTAAACACTGTTCTAAATACTCAGAATACACAGCACTGAAGAAAAAGAGGTAAGTTCCAAATGGGGAGCATAAACAAATAAAAATGTAACTTCAGGTGGAGATAAGGCTATGAAGGAAAAAAAGCCATATGG
Organism: Galeopterus variegatus; assembly: GCF_000696425.1. Lineage (NCBI taxonomy): Eukaryota > Metazoa > Chordata > Mammalia > Dermoptera > Cynocephalidae > Galeopterus > Galeopterus variegatus. The sequence goes on along the minus strand of NW_007727336.1, from coordinate 163,890 downwards.
GAGGAGAAAGTGATCGGGGTAATACTGACATTTTAAAAAAGACACTGGGGGCTGTGTGGAGAAACGCTGCAGAGAAGCAGAAGCAAGATACTGCACCATGCCAGCCAGGAGATAATGGCAGCATGAACTAGAGCAGACTGGTTGTATTTCCAAATATAATCCAATAAGTATGGTAAGAGTAGGAAACCTAAGTTTTACATTTATATAATGAAAAAACCTTGCCCTGATTACCTGTTGAAGATATTGTCCTTGTTCACCCTTCTCCGCAAACTGTGGGAAAGCCATGTGCAAAAATTGTAGGAGAATAATGGGTGGAATACTAGAAGAAGTTTTATCCATGGAATCAAACAAATCTCTAAGGGCTTAAAAACAAAACAAACTTTGCCTTAGTAAAATTGTAACATATTTAATACATACTACTATAAATTCTTAATTAATACAAACAAAAACCTGCCTAATTTTTCTTGTGTATATTTTTGCAACTGCTGAACTCCTAATGAGAAAAAGAAAAATACTCATTTTTAAATCTTAAAGAACTCACCAGAAGATCTCATAACGAAATCACTAGGTAAAACAACTTCTGAGTCCTGCCCTTCTCTTTCTCCTTGCCAGCCTTTGTCTTCCCAAACAAAGCAGGGTGTATTAATTCAATACAGAGAACACATAACCTCTGTTCAGGTATCAGACATATACTCTTCTGCTACTCTACCATAATCAGGCCATCAGCTTACCACTTCCAACTCACCTTCCTTTAAACCTATAGTTGACTTCCACCTACTGAACGTCTGGATATTGAAATCTGGCTCCCTAAACACACTTCCTAACTCTACCAAACAGCTAAGAACCAAAATTAATTTGCCGCCTTCACAACCTTTCCCTTGCTCATCCCCAGTCACCAGCATAACTCTCATGGTCACGGTCTCAGCTGTGCTCTCAGAGTGCAGCACACTTCTCCTCTACTGGCTTCCTTGCTATCATACTTTGCCCTTACTTCATGTACAGCAAAACTCTATAATCGAGCTTATTTTGATTTGTACTGTTTCGTTAATACCCAAGATGCAAGATGTCATCTATCATTGTTATACAGACTGAATCCAGCAAATACCACAGCATCTCAGCACAAAGCAGGGGCTCAATAAAATGTTCCTGAACAACAACGAAAAAAAACTAAACACAATGTTTAAAAAATATTTTTGCAGGGCAGGCTGAAATTTGGCCATACTTACCAAGCTAATTATTTTTTAAACAGAAGCCTAAATTTTAATAATACTTTAAAGTACACACTACTCAAAGTAAAACAGATAATTTAAGACAATATATACCACCGACAGAGCATCTCAAAAGTATTTCATTAGTTTGAAAGATAAAGGTCAAGAAACACAATCTAGATTAAAAGAGACTAATAAGACATGAGAACAACTAAACACAATGTGTGATCCTAAATTGAATCCTGAAGCAGGAAAAAAAAATTTTTTTAGGGAGAATATTGGGACAATTGGCAACAGAATAAAGTCTGTATTTCAGAGTATCAAACCAAACAGTGTTAAACTCCCAGATTTAGAAAATCAGTTAATTGTCTTGTGGTTATGAATGCCCTTATTCTTAGGAAAGACATACTAAAATATTCAAGAATAAAAGACATAGTATCTGGCACCTTATTCTAAAATGGTTCAGAAAAAAATTATATGTATCGTAGAGAAAAGAGAAACCAAATGTGATCAAATGTTAATATTTGGTAAAATCTTGCAACTTTTCTGTAAATTTAAATTTATTTCAAAATAAAAAATTAAAAAGTCAAGAAGTAAAAATGTAAAGAACAGTATTTTTCATTCCACCAATACTATAAGACTACTATATGATGCTGAAGAAATTGTTGAAATTCTGAGTTACTCTTACATACAAGCAATCAAATAAACTAGATACAAATGATCACATTTTTCTCATTACAACCATCATTTCAACAAATAAATCTACTTTCAGGAAAAAAGATTAGAGTAAAATCTCTCTAACTCCAAATGACACAAAGAAGCCTGTTTATGATATTAAAAATTAATGGTTGACCAGAATGATATACCACTTTATACCCCTAGGAGAGTATAGCTAAGTGTTGGAAAGGATATGGAGAAATTGGAACCCTTGTACCCTTCTGGTAGGAATCTAATATGGTGCAGCTACTTTGGAAAACAGTCTGCCAGCTCCTCAAAAGGTTAAATGTAAAGTTACCATATGACCCAGCAATTCCACTCCTAGATATATACCCAAGAGACATAAAAGCATTCATCTATAAAAAGACTTGTACCCAAATGTTATCAGTATTTATAATAGCCAAAAAGTGGAAACAACCCAAATGTCCATCAATGATAAATGGATAAATGAAATGTGGCATGTCCATATATAATGGAATCTTACTTAGTAAAAAAAGAACAAAGAACATGCTACATTAATGTGGATGAACCTTGAATACATATGC
>NW_007727336.1:158925-160234 GCF_000696425.1 Galeopterus variegatus | reverse complement strand
GTGAGCGTGGTGCTGACAACACCAAGTCAAGGGTTAAGATCCCCTTACCAGTCATCTTTATGTAAAAAAAATAAAATAAAATAAAATAAAAATAAAAATTTTTATTTCTCCTCATACATGTCACTTCTTTACACTAAGAGTCTCTTTTATAATGAACATGTCAACTATGACAAAACTTATCTCTTGCTATCCCCAAAGTCATCCCCAAAGATACACTGTATTATACTAATAGAACCTGAAGCCAAAAAATAACAATTCAATTAAAAGATTATTTTTCAAAAAGGACAGATATCATTGGCTTATAATTTGAATAATAAAATAAATTCCATGTTGCTTAATTTAAGTATAAAGTACTCCAATCTTAATGAAATACACATTTTGTAAACTGAAAAAGTATTAAACAGATTGTGAATGAAAAGTAAAATTTATTAACTATTATGACCCCTATAGAAAAGCAGTACGTTTAACATACTGACCTGCAGTAATATACTGTGCTGAAGCCATTTCCCCTGAAGCTCTCAAGGCACCTGCATACCTAGGAACATTAAGGCAGAATTAAATAATGGGATTCAGTTCAGGCCGAAACTCAAGTGGGAAGAAATCAGTTAAGAGAATGTATTATGACACCTTCAACTGCAAGTTTCAGTTCTCCACCTTTCTATTTTTCTTCTCTTCTAGTCTTGCTCTTTTAAGCATTATAAATAAAAAAGGAATGCCAAACGGGAAATTTAGATGAAGCCTACTTACATCCTTTCCCCTTCTCTAACTCATATAAAACAAACATTTTCTGAAAATAATGTGGAACAAAAATGTCTATTAATTACAGAGATAAGAATCTCGGAAATAACTTAGAAAAAAAGCATTAGAACAAAAACATTAAATCAAAAGTCATACATCTACATTAACATTAAATAAGTTACTTTTCAAGTCAGTTTGCTCATCTATAAATTGATGGGTTTCTATTAAATGATTTCTAAATTTGCTTTCGGCTTTATGGATTCTCACTTAGAAGCCATCCAAAAGAATATTTAAACCATACTCATTACTCATACAATGTCTTATGACAAAAGATCTGAAATTATCATTCGGATTATATCAAACACTGGGGGGGAAGGGGGACTGCACATTCACTAAGGTTAAAACTATGCTTATGGGCTATACACCGACTAGAGTGACTAAAAAAAAAAGACTGATATCACCCAACATAAGAAAGACTGTAGAGCAACCAGAATTACAGATTGACACAAGGGCATGGACAAATCTCAAAAACTTGATACTGAGTGAAACAAACCAGACCAAAAGAAAAGTA
>NW_007727336.1:140694-158619 GCF_000696425.1 Galeopterus variegatus | reverse complement strand
ATTCACTAAGGTTAAAACTATGCTTATGGGCTATACACCGACTAGAGTGACTAAAAAAAAAGACTGATATCACCCAACATAAGAAAGACTGTAGAGCAACCAGAATTACAGATTGACACAATGGCATGGACAAATCTCAAAAACTTGATACTGAGTGAAACAAACCAGACCAAAAGAAAAGTACATCGTATGATTCCATTTATTTTAAGTTCTAGGATGTGCAAATTAATATAAGATCAGTAGTTGCTGGAGGAGAGTAGAGAAAATGAGAAGTAACTGAGAAAACAATGAAACGCTCTATACTTTGCTAGAAAAATAAATTACCGAAAATGCGCATTTGTCAAAACTGATCAAACTGAACATTTAAGATAACGTGCATTTCACTAGATGTAAATTGTATCAATCTAAAAAAGCAAAAACTCTATGCTTACATAAGTAGAATGAAAGAGGTCATAGAAAGTATTATGTTAAATTATATTTAATTGAAGAATTAAAAAAACCTGAAAATCGTTAAGCTTCTCTGTCAGACATTTTAGCAACTTTTAAAAGACACTTTATGAAATTAAAATGAAGTACTAGTAAAAGCAAATGTATCAGGCCGGCCCGTGGCTCACTTGGTAGAGTGCTGTGCTGATAACACCAAGGCCACGGGTTCGGATCCTATATAGGGATGGCCGGTTTGCTCACTGGCTGAGCGTGGTGCTGACAACACCAAGCCAAGGGTTGAGATCCCCTTACCGGTCATCTTTTTAAAAAAAAAAAAAGCAAATGTATCACAGAACATAACTGAAGTATGTAATTATCCACATAATTGCTGCTGTTACTAAATTTTACTTCTTGTTATACAGTAACATGAGCATGTAACTATTTCTACATTTATGGCAAAGGTACACTAATGAATATCAATCTTTTTGTTTTTAGTAACTGAGAACAGTAAAGTCATAGATAATTTAATACCATCCCCCAAAACACTTTCAATATTGTATCAATAAAATATATAATTCCTAATTAAGGTAAAATCATCCAATAAGTCAAATAATATTAACATGGAAGTTTACAAAGCAAAACTGTTAGAAAATAAAAAGAGAAACTGACAGAAGTACTGAGAGGTTTAATAGAAATATTGAGGTTTTATAGTTAAAAAGTACAAAGAGAGGGGCCGGCCTGGTGGCGCACTGCTACAGTGCGCCGCTTAGGAGCGCGGCGGCGCTCCCGCCGAGGGTTCGGATCCCACATACAGACCGGCCGCTCACTGGCTGAGCGAGGTGCGGGCGCAACACTGAGGGTTGCAATCCCGTTGCGGGTCCCGGTCCGGTACGGGCGCGACACTGAGGGTTGCGATCCGTTGCCGGTCAAAAAAAAAAAAAAAAAAAAGTACAAAGAGAGAAACTTATTCTTGTCTTTGTCAAATCAATAAAAAAACCTTTAAAAATTAATCATACATAAAATCTCAATGTAATTAATTAAGGTTACTTAATGTCTATTATATTTTGAAATCTACAAAGAGGACATTTTCACTTTTCTAGCATCTATTTTCTAGAAATATTCACAACAATCATATATCAGATCAAAAACACAAACTCATTTGTAACATATGCTTTCATGTATGTTTCTAAATCCACAGGCTAAATACCCTGGATTAAACTGTAAGGTGAAGATTTGGAGCAGATGGAAAGGTTATATAATGCTGATGAAAATGTGAGTGAGTACCACCATTTTGGAGAACTGTTCGGTAATTGAATATATTGAACTTAAATTGAATATATTATATAGACCTTTATGACCCAGCAGTTTCACCCCAGACATGTGCATATTTATGCATACATACTTACACAACAGAAACACATGTGCATGTGCCCCAAAACCATGTACCAGAATGTTCAGAGGATATTTTTCATAATAACCAGAAACCGAGCACAACCCAATATTCATCCACAGAATGGATAACAAATTGGAAGTATACACACACAACGAAATACCTTATATACTGCATGAACATGAATGAACTACAACTGTCCACAACATGGATAAACCAACCATAATAAGCCAGACACAAGTGAACCCAATCTGTATGTTTCTGTTCAAAAAGAATCCAAAACAGGCAAAATTGATCTATGCAGTTAGTATTGACAACTTTGGAAAAGAAGGGTGGGGTAGCAATTAGGATATATATGAGCGGACTTTTGGAGAGCTGGTAGGGTTCTGTGTTTCTTTATTGTGTGTTGGTTACATAAATGTGTTCACTCTGGGATAATTCATTGAGCTGTACACTTATAATGTACACTTTTCTGCATGTTATTATTCAATAATTGAAACCAAACAAACTTTAGGCCAAATGGAAAAGGTAAGAGATTTTACAGTGGTTTTTTTTAAAACATTTGAACAGCCTCATTTAATGAACAGGGAGCAAGTAAAATCTCAGAATTAAATGCTTTCATTATTACACAAGAACAAATAAATGATCCAAACACACAACTTAGGAAGTTAGAAAAGAAACAATAAAACAGTAAAGGGACTCGGAGAAACTGGAACCCTCTTATACTGTTGGTGAGAATGTAAAATGGTACAGCCCCTTTGAAACAACAGTTTGGCATTTCCTGAAAATGTTAAACACAGAGTTATCATATGACTGAGCAAGCCACTCCTAGATACATAATCAAGAGAAATGAAAACAATTTGTCCACACAGAAATTTGAATACAAATGTTCCTAGAAGCATTACTCATAATGGCCAAAAGTGGAAACAATCCAAATGTCCATCAACAGAATGAATGGATAAACAAAATGTGATATATCCATAAAATGTACTATCATTCAGCCATAAAAAGGAATGAAGTTTTAATACATGCTATAACATGAATGAACTTTGAAAATATTATGATAAGTAAAAGAAGCCAGTCACAAAAAAGATGACATATTGTATGATTACATTTATATGAAATGCCCAGAATGGGCAAATCTATAAGCCCAAAAAGTAGATTTATGGTTGCCTAGGGCTGGAAGTGGTTAGAAGGGTATAAGGCGTGATTGCCAATGAGTATCAGGTTTCTTTAAGGGGAACGAGGACAGATGTTCTAAAATTAGATTATGGTGACGGTTGCACAACCTTGTGAATATAACAAAATCCACTGAACACTTTATAGGATAAATTGTATAAGTGAATTATATCTCAATAAAGATGCAAAAAAAAAAAAAAATACAAAACGACACTACTCGCCCAAATGTGAACCTTCCTCACTCAAAAAAGACAAAACATTTCTCTTCAGTCTTACCTTTTAAGGGCATCTTTGAGTTCAGGCACAGAACGGATACACTGAACTGTAGCATTCATGTAACAAGTGTTACCAAGGTTTGTCAACCCACATGGTAATTCCATCTGACAAAAAAAGAATTAAGTCATTTTTATAAAATGACATGGCATATATAAATCACTAAAGTTCACACTTGGAATCAAGGACTATTTATGAGCCCTTACCAGTTTATATTCCATCTTCACCCTAAGTAACAATGTTTTATTTCCCCCAATAAAAATTTTTGCTTGTATCATGCTAACAAACTTTCTATGTTTTAATTCCCTTCTTGAAAATAACCAGTGAACAATCACATAAGTTCTGCCTCCTTTGCAGGCTTATGATCAGAATAGAGTAGCCAAACATGTACAGAATCACTTAAAACAAAAAACAAACAAAAAAAACTCAAACAAACAAACAAGAAAATCAATGGCACTTATATAAATGCTACATGTTTAACAAAATAACATTTGACACATGTTCTGGCCAGTTTCTAACTGACTTTGCATTTCAATTCAGGATAAACTATATATTTTCAACACAAAGTATTTAAGGGTTTAAACATCCTAGCATGTAAACTACTCTTTGGACTTAACAATTAGCTCAGTTGATGAAAGTGCAGTGTTACAACACCAAGATCAAGAGTTCAGATTCCTATACCAGCCAGCCACCAAAAAATAATAAAACAAAATAAATTAAATTAAATAACTATTCTTTGATCCTGTTTTCTCATAAAATAACAGTAAACACTTAAATAGTGCTATCTGCTAAACACATATTTATTACAGATATTGACTTTATATGTGTGTATCTTACAACAAAACTGTCATCTGTAAAATACGGTTAATTATAGTCCTAACACCTTACAGAATCTTGGAGTTTAAAAGCAGAAACCTTGGGCCGGCCACGTGGCTCACTCGGGAGAGTGCGGTGCTGACAACACCAAGGCCACGGGTTCGGATCCTATATAGGGATGGCCGGTGCGCTCACTGGCTGTGTGTGGTGCTGACAGCACCAAGCCAAGGGTTAAGATCCCCTTACCGGTCATCTTTTTAAAAAAATAAAATAAAATAAAATAAAAATAAAAATAAAAGCAGAAACCTTGAAATATAAACTTGATGTTCACCGTTAAATTTAAGTTAAGCCTAAGTAAATTCACTCAGAAGTTTGAAAAGCAATAATAAAGTGTAAAACACAAAACAAAACCTAATTTTATTTATTATCTGACTATACAAGGACTCCCTTAAGTTAATTTCAAATATAACAAAACTTATTTACTGCTAAAAACATACATCTTGATATTGATTAAATCGTCAAAACATTTTAGATATTACTTTCTGAAAGACATCTTAATGACTGTCCTTCAAAAAGTAGTGATCAAACATAAAATTTGATATGTCTTACGACAGATGCTAACTGTTCTTCTGTCATGTCTTCTACAAAGACAGTTTTAGCTGAGGGTTCTTCGGGAAGAGCATCTGCTGAGCCCATCATTAGTAGAGTCATTCCCTGTTTTTAAAAAAAAAGGTAATTTCAGGAAAACCCTTAAAAGTTCATCATGTTTATGTCTAATGAAAGAAACCAGACGCAAAAGAACATACATTATGTGACTCTACTTACCACAAAGGTAAATCTACAGAAATTAGATTACTGGCTGCCAAGGAAGGTGGGAAAGAGGAGTAAGTGATTTTAAATGGTGTGAGTTTCTTTCTGGGGTGACAGAAGTGTTGTAAAATTAGATTGTGGTGAAGGTTACACAACTCTGTAAATACACTATCAAAAATCACTGAATTGGGGCCGAGCCCGTGGCGCACTCGGGAGAGTGTGGTGCTGGGAGTGCAGAGCGCTCCCGCCGCGGGTTCGGATCCTATATAGGGATGACCGGTGCGCTCACAGCACTCACTGGCTGAGCGCAGTGCGGCCGGTCTCAAAAAGGACAAAAAAAAAAAAAAATCACTGAATTGGGGCTGGCCAGTTAGCTTACTTGGGAGAGCATAATGCTGGTAACACTAAGATGGATCCCCATACCAGCCAGCCAACAACAACAAAAAAATCATTGACTTGTTAAAAAAGTAAAAAACTTCTAGGTGGCTGCTTGGGGTCAGGGGTCACCTACTTATCTGCAAAAGGGCATAAAGAAACTTTTTAGAGTGATGAAACCTAAATCTTTTTTTTTTTTTTTTTGTGACCGGTAAGGGGATCGCAACCCTTGGCTTGGTGTCGTCTGCACCGCACTCAGCCAGTGAGCGCACCGGCCATCCCTATATAGGATCTGAACCTGTGGCGAGAGCGCCGCTGTGCTCCCAGCGCTGCACTCTCCGGAGTGAGCCACGGGGTCGGCCCGAAACCTAAATCTTGATTGTGGTGGTGGTTACATGACTGTATAAAATTACCCAAATTCACCAAGCTACACTAAAAATAGATGAATTTTACTCTACATAAATTATATCTCAATAAATGTGAGGGGGAAAAAAATCAGTATTGCCTTAAAAAAAACTGGTAATACTTACAATACTGAAGTGAAAAGAATTTGTCAAATGATCATTAACATTTAATGACATCTTTTCTCCCCATAATAAATAAAAGTAACCATTAATAAGATTCTGTCTGTGAATGCCTATTGTGTAACTGTAACAATTGCTTGAGAGCATGAAAATCTCCATTTCTGGAAGATATCAGAGTAAATTAGTTCAAAATATCCAATTTTATTATTTTAGACATTAACCCAAGTAAATACTTACATTCAATACATGTGTTAAACACTCCATACAAAAGAACAAGACACTGTCATCCTTAATCTCATAATCTTGAAATACAAAAATCATTTTACTCTCTCATTCAATATCTTAATTGGAAAACACGAACACATGAGACAAAGAAAGTGGGGATCAACAACAACAAAAAAAAACAGGAAAAAAATATAGCCAAAGAAGACGAAAAATATCCAGATGATGATTAAAATCAGGAAACTTAGTAAGGTCAACAAACTCAAAGTCTTACGAATACCTAACGCTGAAATTCAATAACCTTCATTCTATTACCTTTTATTTTTAGTTAAACTTTTTCTATGATAACACAATGTAAGTACTAAGCCATCACTAAAAAATCTTTTTCCAAAGACAACTCTCTCTGGAACCAAATATTTAAAGAATATACCCACAATAACCAGTTAGAAAGCACAATAGAAAAGAAAAATACCAACAAATATGTAAAAGTAAACATAACAAGAAATACATAATACTTTAACAACAAAACTATAAAGCTCTACATTTAGAGATATTTTTTAAAATACCTAAATGGATTGAAGGACATGACAGATTTCTGAAATAAAAAAATTACTGTAAAGATGTGATTATAGCTGGCCAGTTAGCCCAGTTGGTTAGGGCACGGCCTTGTAATGCCAAGGTCAAGGCTTCATTCCCCCTACCAGCGTGTGCCCCCCCCCACGATTATAAATTACTATATAAATTTTATAAAATGCCTTTTTGAAACTTTACAAAATGGTTGATTCATGTACATTTATACCCATGACAATACCTAGTAAATTCCTGGAAAGGAAGAATAAAGAAAGGAGACTAAAACAATGTCATTTAAAATTATTAGAAAAATAGATTATATAATGAAAAAATCTTGGGGAAAACTGGGTATTAATTTTAAAAAATGTATTATCAGTTCCCCACCTCATGCTGCACCACAACCAAAATGAATTACAGAGTGAAGATTTAAATATACAAAAAAATAATAATAATAATTATAAAAACTGAATCCAAAAACATCTCACAGTTGGAAGATTTTCTAAAATTGACATAAAATATGAAAAAGACAGATGTCACCAACTACATAAATCTTGAAAACTTCTGTAAAACATTACCACAATAAAAACTGGGGTTAGAGAATGGCCTTGTAACATCAAGGTCAAGGGTTCAGACCTCCATACCAGCCTGCCAGAAAAAAAAAAAAAGGAAAAAAAGGAAACAACAAACAGTCTTAAAATCAATAATGTAGGTAAGTTTCTACCTTAAGCACTAGTAAAACTGTGAATTAAAACCAAAGGAGAAAGAAGGAAATAAAGCAAAGATGGAAAATCAATAACAAACGAACAAGCAAAAGCTGGTTCTTTGGGGGTGGGGGGTGATGGGGGATGTCAATGAAATTGACAAAACTGTCTAGACGATGAAGAAAATCAGAGAAATCACAATTGCCAATACAGTTTGAGCATTCCTAACCCAAAGACCTGAAATCCAAAATGCTCTTCAGGGCTGAGCCAGTGGCGCACTCGGGAGAGTGCGGCGCTGGGAGTGCAGCAGCGCTCCCGCCATGGGTTCGGATCCTGTATAGGGATGACTGGTGCGCTCACAGCGCTCACTGGCTGAGCGCCGTGCGGCCGGTCTCAAAAAGGACAAAAAAAAAAAACCCTTTACTCAGAATTATTTCATACCTTAAAAGTCATAAATTTTAATGTAGTTTTAAACATGCAGTTGTACAGACATCACCACAAAACCATTTTCATAATAATACCAAGATGTTATTTCCCTTTTTCACTATGTTGATGTCACACTGATGGTGCTAAGGCATTAGTGGCTAAAACTGTTGGCCACTTAGCACGTATCAAGGTAGTAGCAACAAAATGAAGTAGTAAAATGATTAATTTTACTAAATCTCAACCTTGAATACATTTCTTTCGATCTTCTACATTATGGAATGAGATATATTACAAAAAACTTCTGCTACATACCAAAGAATGATAGTTGTCTTCAGGATAAGCACTTGTGCAAATGTTTGAGTTGCACACTGGACTAACTACTTTTTTATGGAGTACCATTTTTACTTAAAACAACTCATAAATCATGACTTTTATTTAAGACTTCAGTATCTAGCTAACATATTCTCAAAAATGAACAAAGTGAGCCTGTCACTTCATGGAAAACAACTGCCAATATTTATAGTTGCCAATGACAAAATTAGAGCTTTCAAGTGAAAATTAGAATTTTTTATCTGTCATTATGCAGTTGGCAGCTTCCCAGACTTTTCTGTTGAGACTGGAAGTGATATTAATGAATGCAATTTTTGACACCGCATAGTGAAATGCATCAACATATGCAAGATCAAAATAAATCAGGAAACCAACCTTTTCCAAACGACTTACACAAGATGTTACAAAATCATGCATGGGTATGAGATTCACTCTAAGTGCAAAACAGACAAATAGATTTTAACGTACAAAAGGTCTCTAATGTGGTTTCAGATTTTACCCCTCCAACTAAACTTTAATAAACTACCACATGTTGAGTTTTGGTGTACAATGAAAGAAGAATGCCCACAATTTTATCTGAAAAAACAACTTCTTTTTTAAACCATATAACTATGTGAGGCCAGATTTCCTTCATATACTTCAACCAAGAAATAAAAAATCCAATGAGACTAACCACTTAGCAAAATAAAAAAGAAAAAGAAAAATCATATGATCATTTCAACAAGGAGCACAAAAAGCACTTAAAATTCAACAGCCATTCATAATTTTTTTTTTTTTGTCCTTTTCGAGACCAGCCGCACCGCGCTCAGCCAGTGAGTGCTGTGAGCGCACCGGCCATCCCTATATATTGTCTTTTTCGAGACCAGCTGCACTGCGCTCAGCCAGTGAGTGCTGTGAGCGCACCGGTCATCCCTATATAGGATCCGAACCCGCGGCGGGAGTGCTGCTGCACTCCCAGCGCCGCACTCTCCCGAGTGCGCCCTGGGCTCGGCCCAGCCATTCATAATTTTAAGGTTTAGTGAACTAGGAAAAGACAAGATGTCCACTCTCAATACTTTCTATTCAGCACTGTATTAGACATCCTAGAACGAAGTTAGGCAAAAGACATAAATTAGATGTCATTTGCTTATCAACTACACCTCAATAACACTTAAAATAATTAGAAGTCATAAAGATTAGAAAGGGAAAAGTAAAACTGCCATCACTTTCAGAGACAATCTAGAGAATGTGTTTGCAGACTACACATCAGACAAGGGAGTAATATCCAAAATATATGAGGAACTCAAACAACGCAACAGCAAAAAAAAAAAAATATATATATATATATATATATATATATATATAATAAAATGGGCTAAAGATCTGAACAGGCACTTCTTAAAAAAAGACCTATAAATAGCCAACAGGCACATGAAAAAATGCTCAACATCCCTAGTCACCGGGGAAATGCAAATTAAAGCCACAATGAGAGGTCACCTCACTTCACTAAGGATGGCTATCATCAACAAGACAGAAAATAAATGCTGGCAAAGATGCAGAGAAAAAGGAACTCTTCTACGTTGCTGGTGGGAATGTAAATTAGTACAGCCATTGTGGAAAACAGTATGGAGGTTCCTCAGAGAACTAAAAATAGATCTACCATACAACCCAGCTACCCCACTTCTGGGTATTATACCCAAAAGAAATGAAATCAATATATCAAAAAGATACTTGCACCCCCAAGTTCATTGCAGAACTATTCACAGTAGCCAAGAGATGGAACAATCTAAATGTCCATCAGCAGATGAACAGATAAAAAAACTGAAGTATATATACACAATGGTATATTATTCGGCTATAAAAAAATGATATCCTGTCATTGGCAGCAACACGGATGGAAACGGAACCCGAAACCATCATGTCAAGTGAAGTCAGGCACAAAAAACCAAATACTGCATAGTATCACTCATACGTGGAATCTTAAAAAAAAGTGATTCTCACAGAGGTGGTGAGTAGAATAAAGGTTACCAGAGGCCAAGGGAGGAGGGGGTGAGGAGAAGAAGAAGAGGTGGACTAATGGGTAAAAAACTATGCTATCTACTCTAAGTGAATCATTGTGAGGTACATGCACATACTGAAACAACACTCTCTACCCCACAAATATGTACAAGTAAATGTTAAAATAAAAATTAAAAAATATTACGTCATAAATATTAGAAAGGGAGAAGTAAAATTGTCATCATTTGCAGATAACATGCTTATGTAAATAGAAAACCCAATGAATTCTACCAAAAAACTGCTGAAACTAGTAAGTGATTTAATTGTAAGGTCACAGGATGAAAATAAACTTAAAAAACCAACTGTATTTTTATATCCAGCCATGAACACTGGAAAACAAATTTTTTTTAAAAATATCATTTCAACAGCAAAAAACATTAAGTTCCAGGAATCTAACAAAAACCATGTAAGATCACTATAATAAAAAACTAGGGCCTAGCCTGTGGCGCACTCGGGAGAGTGCGGCGCTGGGAGCGCAGCAGCGCTCCTAGCGCGGGTTCGGATCCTATATAGGGATGGCCGGTGTGCTCACAGCGCTCACTGGCTGAGCGTGGTGTGGCCGGTCTCAAAGAGGAAAAAAAAAAAAAAAAAAAAAACTAGAACTCTGCTAAGAGAAAACAAAGACCTAAATAAATGGAAAATACACTGTATTCAAAGATTTTTAATACTCAATATTGTTAAGATGTTCATTCTCCTCAAATTGAGATTCAGATTCAATGTAATCTCAAACAAAATCCCAGCAGTCAGTTTGTAGAAATTGACAGACATTCTAAAATCGTAAGTAAATGCAAAGGAGCTAAAATACTCTTGAAAAAGGACAAACAGTTGGAGAACTTACACTATCTTATTTCAAGACTTATTATAAAGATTTAATAATCAAGACCATGTGGTACTAGTATAACTTTAATCAACTAGATCAATGAAACAAGAGCCCAAAAACAGACCTACAACTGATTTTCAACAAAGACTCTAACACAAGTCCATAGGAAAAGGAAAGTATTTTCCACAGATGGTACTGGAACAACTGTATACACATATGACAAAAAGTCACTTTCAATTTATTTTGGTATAATAATCAGGATACTACATTTTAGTAAGTGTTGAGATAATACTTACATTTTTTATTTTGATGTTTCCCCAATCATCATCCTGTTTCAAAGACAAACAAAAAACATTAACCACCTTTGCACAAGCTGAACATAATCTAATAATAAACTAATTTTAAGCTACTTTAAAATAGAATAAAATTCTTTCTGTATGCAGATTTTATTTAAAATTACTGCAATCAGAAATTCATTTTAAAACACATGCAGTCCTAAAGCCAAGAAATTTAACGAGTACTTAAACTGCCTAAGGTTAAGACAATCTCAAAAACAGTAAACCTGGCAGCACCTAGTATGCTTAAGTATAAAAAACACTTCTAGCAAGTACTAAAAAATGTTTGATGACAAATGACAGATACTCTTTTTTGCACATTTGGAAACAGGAAAACCAATTAATAACTAGTTTACATGACAAAAATGAAGAGTAACTTATGAAATGAGGTATACATAATTGAGGTGACTGTATAACTTATCATCCAAGCTAGGAGACTCTTCAGAATGCAAGAGCTATTAAAAATTATACCACAGGAGTAAATCAGACTACCTGAGGCAAACTCCTAATAATATTTGCATCAACAAATGTTTCTCAAGTCCTAAATTTCACATCTATGAAGCAATTAACAAATACTTTCACTTCAATGTGTTCAATAAAAAATAAAGATTTTTTTTTTTAAATGCCATCACTGCTTCACATGATTTAACTTACTGCAACCTAGACCTTCCCTTCACAGGATAAAGTTGGTTCCATATTACTCCTTTCTTTTTACAGAAGGTATGACATTCAACATGCTTGTCTCCTCTTCATTGGATTATCTCCTCTCCACTAATTATCTCTTGAGACAACCTGCTTTAAAATGGAACAGTAACTTTCTAAAAGGCCTTTCTCAGTTTAAGGGCTATTAAAGGCTATTAATTGCTAATCATAAGGAGTGATAAATATAAATGCCCACTCAGGTCACAGAAAGCTGGGAACTGAACCCATATCTGCTTAACTTATAAATCACATTCTCTGCTGGTGCTACACTATGCGACTTAAACCTCTCTGACATTCAATTTCCTCATTTATAAAATATGGATAACACACTCGGTTGAGAATTAAAGAAAATATGTAAAAAGCCTGGCACAGAAATGTACTCAATAAATAGCTCCCATTTGGTAGCTATTAATAATCAAGGTTTCATTTAATTACATTTTTCTATAATTCTCCACAGTACATAGCTCAGCTCAAATTAGGTAATGAAGTTCACTAAAGGCCAAAGGCTCACACTACAACTTGGGAGGTGGGGTGGTAAACAAAGTTTTTATACCATGTGTTTTACTGCCTAGAAGATGGGGGTAGCCAGTTCTTACCTCTAAAATTAACTACAGCTCTTTAGCATTTCATATCTAACCCTTGAAGAAAGTATTTTTTAAAACTATACTATATAGTTTAAGAAACAGTAACAGAAAATATCTCATCTTTTTTGTGGCCCTTCATCAATGACACAGGTAAGCTTGGACTCTTAACTGTAGTCAGTGTGACTATTTCCAAATAACTAAGAGAAAAATTAGGTTCCTTCTCTTTTTAAACAAAAAATTTTTTCTCCCATCTCCAGGTAGGAGTTAGATAGCAATTACTCTTAAGAGAAAAGGGTCTTCCTTAAAGTGAGTAGGATGCAAATAGGCTAAAGGAAAAAATAAAGTTTTCCAGTAATCCAGAACCAGGGCTTTGGTAAGATGTTGAAGTGCTTTGAATTTTAATATTCAAATGCATGCACAAAAATATATTCTGTAGTAGTTTTTTTTGTTTTTTTCCTTTTTTTGTCTTTTTTACTGACCGGTAACAGGATCACAACCCTCAGGGTCGCGCCTGTACCGGGGACCGGCAACGGGATCGCAACCCTTGGTGTTGCGCCCGCACCGCGCTCAGCCAGTGAGCGGGAACCGGTCTCCACATGGGATCTGAACCCTCGGCGGGAGCACCGCCACACTCACAAGCGGCGCACTCTCCAGTGCGCCACCGGGCCGGCCCTGTAGTAGTTTTTTAAAAAAAACAAATCTACCCATATTCTTCCATGTTTTTAACAGAGATAAAATTTTCCAGCCCTATAACAGAAAATTACTAAGGAGATACAAATAGATTTCATTAGTCTAAACCCAAAAAAATTAATACATCCTCACAGGAAAAAAATTCAAACAATACAAAAAGTTGTAAAGTGCCCCACTCCACAGAGGTATAAATAAAATTTATACATAAAACTTTAAGCGATGCTTTTACAATAGTTTATAGTGTTCTGAAGTGGCTACAATGATCCTCCCTTACTCTAACATGAATAAGAAAGTTTTAATCCCATAGACTACTCTCAGCAAATAAAAATGCTTCAAATGCTACATTAACACTAAACACATTTCTGGTGTTATTTTCACTAGGGTTTGGATCCCCATACTGGTCAGCTGCAAAAAAAAAAAAAAGTTTAAAAAAAAAAATTGTTTTCAAGGGACCGCCCGTGGCTCACTCGGGAGACTGCAGTGCTGATAACACCAAGGCCACGGGTTCAGATACTATATAGGGATGGCCGGTTTGCTCACTGGCTGAACATGGTGCTGACAACACCAAGCCAAGAGTTAAGATCCCCGTACCAGTCATCTTTAAAAAAAAAAAAGTTTTCACTAATTATATAATAATAGTATGTAATGAAAATTAGGACGGAATTTTACCTTCAATGTTCCTCCTTTCACCATAACTTTCTGTCTGGCTGGTTGTACTCCAGTCAATGCAAAAAGCTGAGCCTTGAACACCATTGGAGGTTCATCGGTATTCAATTCTACACCTTCAAATTTCTCCTTTCCCCATTTGACAGTCACTGCAAACAAAATCATATAGTTTTTCATTTTCAAAATAATGAGACTTCAGATTTAGAAGACCCTTAAAGGATTACCTATGAGGCTAATTCTTAAGGGCCAAGCTGTGTCCTTCATCTTTTTATGCCCATAATGCCTACCTAATCAAGAGTGACATACATGTAGTAGGTCCTGAATAAAATTTTACTGGATCAAATCCAACTTCTCAGTTGATAAATAAGGAAAGTGAGACTTAAGAGAGGTTGACTGATCTGATAATGTCACAAAATTGGTTTGTAAACATCCAAGTCTTCTGAATCCTACTCCAAAAATCTCTGCAAAATATGATGATCACACTGAAGTATTTCCCATCACGATATGTTTAATTAAAGAATCATTCAAATCAGTACATATTGTTGGAAGAAAGGAGAATGAGAAAGATAGTTTTAGAAGAAAAAAATTCAGGGAGATTAAAGCACATTTAAAATAGCTTAAAGAATACAGATTCTGAATTATAAGAAGAAAGGTGTGGGAGAATTGAAAGGTGTCATTCCTGAGCAAGAGATCCTCAAATATTAAGAAAAATCCAAAACTACAACTAAATCATTAAAAAATATAGAAATCCCACTTTACAGCCACTAGGATGGCTACTACAAAAAAATATTTTTTTGTAACAGAAAATAACAAGTGTTGGCAAGGACGTGGAGAAATTGGGACCCTTGTGTACTTCTGGGAATGTAAAATGGTACAGCCACTGTGAAAAACAGTATGGCATTTCCTCAAAAAGTTAAACACAGAATTACCATATGATCCAGCAACTCTACTTCTGGGTATATATCCAGAAGAACTGAAAGCAGGGACTCAGATAATTTCACACCCATGTTCATAGCAGCATTATTCACAATAGCTAAACAAGCGGGAGCAACCCAAGTGTCCATCAAAAGATTAACAGATTTTAAAAATGCGGTACATATGGGCCAGCCCGTGGCTCACTCGGGAGAGTGCGGTGCTGACAACACCAAGGCCCCGGGTTCGGATCCCATATAGGGATGACCAGTTCGCTCACTGGCTGAGCGTGGTGCTGACAACACCAAGTCAAGGGTTAAGATCACCTTACCGGTCATCTTTAAAAAAAAAAAAAAAAATGCGGTACATACAAATGATGGAATATTATTCACTCCTAAAAATCAAGGAAATTCTTACACATACTACAACATGGGTGAATCTTGAAGACATTATGCTAAGTGAAATAAGATACTCACAAAAGGACAAGTACTACATGATTCCACCTATACGAGGTACCCAGAGTAGTCAAATTCATAAAGACAAAAAGAGAATGGTTGTTGCCAGGGGCTGGATGAAGCAGAAATAGGGAGTTTTTGCTTAATGGGTAAAGGTGCAGTTTGGGAACTTGAAAAAGTTGTGGAGGTGGATGGTAGTGATGATTGCACAATATAGTGAATGTACTTAATGCCACAGAAACGTACACATAATAGTTAAAAAGGTAAATTTTGTTACATATATTTTACCACAATAAGAAAAAAATTTCAATCAGCCTCATAAAATAGACAACTTTTGAAACACGTAAAAAAATAAACTCAAGGATACACACTGTCTCCACTGAAAACTTTAAACGTTCTCAAACGTGAGACTCTCACAACTAATAGTTCACCGATTTCCGACTTCTGAAATCAGATTTGAAAACCAGACCCTGAGTCCAAATCTCAATTCTATTACCAGTTCAATGAATGTGTGCAGCACTCATTCAAAGACAAACACAGTATACCACGCATTAGGGAGACTCTCTATAAACTTACAGTCTAATAAGGGAGAGGGAAATGGGGAAAAAAGGTTATAATGATTAACAATAGAAATGTTATACAGGCTACAGGAGCACAGAGGAATGCTTCTTGAGTGAGGAGGGAATTCCTGGAGGAAATGTTAATTTTTGAGTTATCACTATCAACTTTGAGTTGAGTCTCAAAGAAAAGATTAGGTATTAGCCAGAGAATAGAAGAGAACAAAAGCATTCTTGGAAAAGAAGAAAAACACTCAACAGCATAAAGCAGCACGGTGTGTTCTGAGATATAAAGTAATTCCCAGAGTGAAGGGAAAGTAGCAGTAGAAGAAACTGGAAGCTAGCTAAGGACCAAGTCAAGGAAGATAACATAAGTCATGCTAAAACATATATACGGGCTTTACATTATAAGCAATGTGTAATCCCTGAAAGATTTCCATAAAGGCCACTTTAATCTGGTTTGAATATTACTAGATCTGTCTAGCAGCAGTAGGGAAAATGGACTTGAACTCTGATCACTGAGATAAACTAGAAACGTATAACAGTAGTACAAGCTAAAGATGACACAGGACTAAACCAAAACAATTTTAGAAATAAAAGAAGAGGAACCTGTCTGAAATATATTCAACTGTATCACCATGAGCAAATTACTTAAACTTTCTGCTTATCCATAAAAGGGGAATTATACCAGTATCACAGGACTATGTTAAGGATAAAAACAAAGCAACATGTGTAAAACCCTAAGGTCTGTGCCAGGCACAGAGTGTTTCACAATTTTTAATTGCACTTATCCTTAACCATTTAAGAATCTGAATATTCAATTTTTCTACAAAAACTTACAAAATAGTACTTACATTTTAATATAGAGCATTTTGCTGACCCAGAGAATACAGATTCTCAATTTGGAGATATCAAAGGAAGGTACCTTAGAAATTTACTTCAATTCCCTCATTTTGGGGAATGAGAAAAAGATCTGATTAAACATTTAAGATAGAACTCAATGTTTAAGATAGAAACTCCTGTGAGTGCTGGTATTTTTTAAAGGACAAAGGGGGAGCAGGGTTGTTTTCGTTATAAGTGTATGAACCTACATGTGTTTAAGTATGAGCATACAGCCTTATTTGTCGCCATTACTTAATTAATGCCCCCTCAAATTTATATTGCATAAACAGAATCTTTCAAGCACCACTTTACTGTTAATTGCTATGGCTTTAGAAAGGGGTTGGGCAATTACTATAAGCATTTGATTCAAGACTCTAGACCATCAGGAATCCACCATGAGATCGAACATGACTCTTCTGATTCACTTCATTCTTTGAAAATGCTGAATCTTCAATAAGGGAATTATGACAGAGTTGAGTCGGAGATGGTCAACGAATTACACATCCATAGCCAACTGGAGACACCACACACATTATAGGTGCCATTTTGAATAAGACTGGGAAACAGCAAGGACCATTAACTGATGCGATCCCTAGCCAATACCTTGGACTACCAAGCCAACAACTCCTGTCAAACGCCAATCAAAAAGAAATGACGCCCGCGGATAAGGGTACTCATCGACCTCTTAAAGCGAACACCCTGCTTCGGATACAGAAGTCCATACAATGTCTGACGAAACGAAAACAAAGCAAAGAGACAGGGTTGCAACCTGCCTCGGGCCAAGGGGAGCTATCGAGATTACCCCGAGAAGGATGAATGCTTACCGTACACGCGGCTCCCTCCATCCCTCCCCTCCTTCCGCAGCTACCACTGAGAAGCCCAAAGGACTCGCACTGCGCCCGCAGCCTGGTCGCCGGCGCCCCAGGACACACCCTCACCTTTGCCGGCACGCTAGGACAGCGACAGAAACTTGTTCTGCAGAGTCACGACTCCGAGAAGCTTCCCCATCTCCACTCCCGCCCCCACCCCACCCACCCGGTGGCCCAAGGGGGAAGCGCTCCCACGCGTGCCAGGGCTCCGACCCGGCAAGGAGCGAGGAAGGTGCCAGGGTGCCCTCCCGCGGCCCAGGCCGGGCGCCCGCCTCTGCAGGTCAGGCCTACGCGGAGGCCTAGCGCCGGGCCGCGGGAGCGGGGCGCGCGGCGACCAGGGGGCTCACCGGTGTAGAGCGGCATGGCGGGGCGCG